>NW_009228256.1:0-4159 GCF_000690835.1 Fulmarus glacialis | reverse complement strand
CTGGAAGGGACACCTTCCCTTCATGCCTGACAACAGTCGCCTCCAGAGGCTGAGGACCTGTGTCCCTTTTCCAATTGCTCTGTCAATGCCCCCTTCCCGGGAAAGGGATCCCAGCTGTTTGGCTTTCTTCCCCTCTAATTCCAGGCTGCTCTCAATCCATTCATCCCCCAATCTGTATTGATACTGGGGATTGTCCCATACGATGTGCAGGACTTTGCACTTGGCCTTATTGAACCTCATGAGGTTCACATTGGCCCAATTCTCAAGCCTGTTAAGGTCCCTCTGGATGGCATCTCTTCCCTCTGGTGAATCAGCTGCACCACTCAGTTTGTGTCATGCACAAACTTGCTCAGGGTGCACCCAATCCCCACCACCTCTGTCATTCATGAAGATATTGAACAATACCAGTCCCAATACAGATCCCTGAACAACACCACTGTTAACTGATTTCCATTTGGACATTGAGCCATTGACTGTAACCCTTTGGATGCAGTCATCCAGCCAATTTATTATCCATGTAATAGTCCATCCATCAAACCCATATCTCTCAAATTTAGAGAGAAGGATGTTGTAGGGGCCATATCAAAGGCCTTACAGATGTCTAAGTAGATTACATCCGAAGCTCTTCCCTTGTCCACTGATTCAGTCATTCCATTGTAGAAGGCCACTAAATTAGTCAGGCATGATTTGCCCATGGAGCAAAAACCATGTTGGCTGTCTCTACTCAAATCCCTGTCTTCCATATGTTTTTTCAGGATGTTCTCCATGATCTTACTGGGAACAGAGGTGAAGCTGACTGGTCAGTAGTTCCCAGGGTTCTCTTTTTACCCTTTTTAAAAATAAGTGTGATGTTTCCCTTTTTCCAGTCACTGGGGACTTTGCTTGACTGCCATAACTTTTCAAATATGATGGAGAGCAGCTTAGCAACTACATCTGTGAGTTCCCTTAGGACCCTGGGAAGCATCTCATTGGGTCCCATAGGCTTGTGTACATTTAGGTTCCTCAGAGGTCTTGAACCTGATCTTCTCCTATGATGGGTGAGACTTCATTCACCTAGTCCCTGCCTTGAGATTCAGGGACTTGAGAGATGTGGGAATAGCAATTGCCAGTGAAAACTGAGGCAAGAAAAAATTGTTGAGTACCTCAACCTTCTCCATGTCAGTTGTCATCAGATCCCTGTCTCATTTTTTGAGGGGTTACAAAGTCTTTTGTCTTCCTTTTCTGAATAATGAACCTGTAGAAGCCCTTCTTATTATACCTCACATTCCTAGAAATGTGGAAAAGATAGGCTCCTTCATAGGATGAGCTATTCTTCCTGTCTTACATAATTATTTTGTTATTAACTACTGAGGAAAAAATTCTGGTGAGCTTAGATGTGATTCCTGGTTTAGACCCTCAAACTAAGAGCTGTTATTTCCTTCTGCCTGTCAAGGTCCCTGAATGACAGCACAACCATCTGGTATATCAACCTCTTTATATTGTCTGCAAGCTTGCTGAGGGTGTTCCCTGTCCCATTGTTCAGATCATTAATGAACATGTTAAACAGTATTGGCCCCAGTGTTGACCCCTGAGGTACACCGCTAGTGACTGGCCTCCCGCTGGACTTTGAATCCTGACAGTTTCCAACCCTTTGAAGCCTGAGAGTTCAGCCAGTTTTCTGTCCACCTCTCTGTCTGCTTACCTAGCCCTTACTTCATCATCTTGTCTCTGAGGTTGTTATGGGAGACAGCAGCAAAAAAACCATTCACTGCTCTCCCCTCATCCACCAAGCCAGTCATCTCATTGTAGTAAACTATCTGATTGGTTAAGCACAATTCCACCTTTGTAAATCCTGATCACTTTCTTGTGTTTAATGTGTTTGGAAAAGGTTTCCAGGAAGATTTACTCTACCACCTTCCCTGGCATTGATGTGAGGCTGACCAACCCTTAGTTCCCCAGATCCTCCTCCTCCTTGCCTTTCTTGAAGGTAGGAGTGGTGTTTGGTTCACTCCACCAATTCCTATGGGCAGCATGCATAGAACAAGAGTAAGTATGCCAGTCTTTACCTTATGCAGCCCTCTAACACTATTAAAACAAATCTTGAGTCCTGAAACATCTCCAAGTGGCACAGATTCTGCAGACCTTGTTGTCAAGTTACTAAAAAAACCAGTGCAGTGTCCATTACACTGCCCTCACACTACATTAGAAACACCAAATGAAGAAAAAAACATCAAAGAAAAATAATAATCTTTTAGAACCAGAGAGTGTCACTAAATTCCATGGGTGGAAAAAACCTTGTGCTCTGCTCTGGATGCTTCTAGCAGTATAGCCACAGTTTCATATTAATATTAAGAGAAACTCTGTCATGGCAACTGAAGCAGATGAGCATAAATTAAAGCAGTCCTGAATTTCTCTGATAATTCTGAATGACAAAGATGAGGGTTTTTTTTTATTTTCAATTAAAATAATCTATGCATTAAGGTTGGACACATGCTGCAAGTTTTAATAGTAAGTCATTACCTATTGAGACAACTTCTCAGAAAATTTGGTGTATTTTCTGTTACTTGAAGTCTTTAAGACTTCCCTGAAGGTATGGAATGTCCTCACTGAACGTGTTTGATGAAGAAACTAGTTGATGTGAATTTTTGGCCTATGTTATACATAAGACTGGATTATGTAATCATAACAGAACTTTTCATAGTGAATTTTATTATTTTAATTATTTTAAATGATACTTAAGGAAATTGCCCAAAAAATGTTGAAGTATCTTGGCTGAACTCTTGGAAATATATAATAATGCTTATTTACAGTTATTTAAGTTCTCCAGCTGTTGTGAACGTAAGTTTGGCACAAAGTTATTTGTCCCTCTCCATGGTCCAATGCAACAGTTGTCACTTTTTTCCACCAAAGCTTTCCAGTTATTCCTGACAAATTCTTTCTCTTTTGAAGTTTCATGGTCATCTAACAATCTTCAATAGTTCCTTACTAAAATGAATCAATTATTGTAGAATTTAGGTGTCAATCTTAGACTAAAATAATGTGGGTTGGATTTCCCCAGTTAACTTTTTAATAACTCAGTTCAGAACCTAATTTTTGTAATGGTATTTTAAGTTGTAGAGATGGAGGAGAAGACATAATTCCAAGCCATTTTCCCTAGTCCTAATTTTCAGTAATAGTCTTGCTTAAAAGTTCCTGCTCTCTGATCAACTAATAAATGCCTGAATCAGGCATGAGGCCTGATCAGCCTAGCTCTTTTCTAGTAGAATGTAACAGCAAGAGTGCCTCAGCTTTTCCTCCTGTTCAGAGATGCCATTATTTTTAACTCAATTATTAGCACGTCTAAAAAATGTAATTGCTAGACATGTCAATAACAACAACAATAATAACAACCACAACAACAACAGCAACAACAACATATATATTTACCAACATTTTAGTGTGAAAGTGATTTGAGAGTAGTACTTGGTTCAATAAAAGTTGTATAGAGACTAATAAGCACCTTTGGCCTCAAAATTTATTGTTCTAGAATATGGTTATTGCCTCATAAACAAGAAACCCCCTCAGATTATCATAATAAACTCTGCCACTTACCATGAGTGGAATGCTAAAACCTCTAGACTAGTTTAAAGTAAAATGAAGCACAAATTAATTCCTTTTGTGGTTTGGCTTGTGCTTTTTGTATTTCTAAAGAGAAAAATCTGTGCACCAACCACCAATTTATCGGAGCATTGCTAATTTGCATATCTAATTTCAAGCTGTACTAATTGCCTTTGAAAATGTCAAGCTTGTTTATTAGTCATTTCTTATTTTCCTGAAGGAAGAGTCTATTTACACGGAAGCATTCTCCATAACCAAAAAATCATTATCCTGGGACCTAAGGAAAAAATAAACCAACATTTAAAATGTATTATGGCAAGGTACAGCTCTTTTGTCTTATATAATGAAATTTTACAATTAAGTTAGCAGATGCCTCCAGGCATTTTGAACTGGGGTATTATTTGTATTAAGTTTTCATCTGCATTAAGTATAACAACTTTGAATATTTGGATTGCTTTGCAAGCAGTACATAAATATGTTGTTTTCTATTTTTTTTTACATGTATATGTCACATTGTCTTGGTTTTTGTTGGGGCCAAATGAAGGACTATTGTAATTTAACCCAGCAGGCAGCCAAACACCAC
>NW_009228255.1:0-1229 GCF_000690835.1 Fulmarus glacialis | reverse complement strand
CCTGTGCACAGCCATCATGCCTCTCATTACCTTTCTTTTACAGGCTGGTAAACAGGGGCATCGAAAGGTTGGCAAAGTCAGAAGCCATCCCACCTGCTTGGGGTGGTTCCGAAATGCCCACCATCTCCCAGTGCTGGCAAAGGTTGGGGGGTTTACAAGGGCTGGGGACATCCCTAAGTTTTGGCCATCTCCAGGCCCTTGCTGGATATTTGGGGCTTGCAGGTCCCCTTGATGAAAATTCAAAGAGCAGGCTGCCTGGCATGCCCGTACCTGCAGAGAAGATGGGCACGTGCAGCCTGCTTTGCTGCTGCTGCTCAGGCGGGCAGCCCTGGCACAGCCCTTGCTGCCCAACTGAGTAATCGAGTCCCTCCAGAGAGGGCCTGGGGAGGAGCGCGCTATGCCATGCCCCACACCACTCAGGGTGGAGTCTGCTTCATGGCACCCAGCGTGGGCTGGCGCTGGTAATCCCTGGCTGCGAGGCGCATGCTGGCGGTGCAGAGGACGCCAGGCAGCGCCCTGCAGCCTCAGGGCAGCTATTTCTGCAAGGGCTCCTGCAGCAGGACTGTGGCGAGGCATAAAAGCTGTCACGGCCTCAGGCTTCCCTCACTTCATGTCCCAGCCGCCTTGACTTGCCAGCCTCGGTAAGCTCCCAGCCCTGTTCCTGGCACCGGCCCACAGAGCGCACAGCCCCGGCAGGAGCCAGCCCGGGCGCTGTTGGTGCTCCCGATTTGGGGATGAGAAAGGCCGCTGCCGCTGCCGGGCTGAGGAAGGGCATTACTTGCATGCAGTGTGGCCAGGAGCACAAGGCAACACTGAGGACCTCCTTGGTGGGCATGGGGGTGGCCCTAGTGCCAGACCACTGGAGCACGGGTGGCTTTGTCTGGGTCAGGTGCAAGTGGTGGTGGGAGGGTGCAGGAGTGCAGGGCTGACGTGTGGCAGCAAGCTGGAGGCGTCATGCAGATGGTGGAGGGATGTGGTGGCGGATGTGCCCAGGGCCCTCACCGGGCTGGGAGCACTACGGAGCCCTGTCCATGCCAGCAGGTACCCTCAACCCAAGCTCTGCCTTCTCTTGCAGCTTTACCTCCTGAACCAAAGGATGCCCTGCTCCAGCCTGAGCGTCCCTTCCTGTGGGGTGGCCGCCCCGGCCCCGCTGGCTGACACCGCCAACGAGCCCTGCGTGCGCCAGTGCCCCGACTCCACGGTGGTGATCCAGCCCCCGCCCCACGGGG
>NW_009228254.1:0-1533 GCF_000690835.1 Fulmarus glacialis | reverse complement strand
CGGACCTCTCCGCATCGCGGTGAGACGTGCCTTTCGCCGTCGCGCATTTGGTTTTCCTTTGGGCTGGCTCTTTGGGTAAGCAGCCGCGTGGAGCCCGGCGGAGGCGAGGGGCATGCGCGGAGGGACCCTGTTCCCGGGGGTCTGCCCCGAGGGCACCGCAGCTCGGGGAGCGCTGCGGAGCGGGGGCTGTCCCGGGAGCCTAGCGATGAAATCACACGCAGCACAGCTCTCTGCCCTCAGGTCGGTCCGAGCGTGGGGACTGTCTGCACGCGGAGCTGCTGAAGCTGTTCCCAGCGTTACCCTGCCTGGAACAGCGTTTTGCACCCAGCAGAGGAAGCATCACGGGGGGTGCAAATAGGAAGACAAGAGTTCTGCAGACTGTTATCCACCCCCCTCACTCAGGCAGATTGAAAATCTCTGATCCTTCTCCTTGCTTGCCCGTGGACTTTATCCTGGTGGTCCATGTTCCCAAACCTGGAACAGTCTCAGCTGCTCCTTGCCTTTGCTGAGTTGGTGAGAACAATTGCATCCCACCCATCACATACGATGTGCTTCCCTTTATGAATTCCTGCAAATCGTTTGCTTTTCCTTCAGCATCATGATGTTGTTGGCCTAAGTTCAACTTCTGATCCGGAATAACTCCGAGATCCTTTCTTCCTGTCACACCAGTAATTCCCCAATTACACTGAACTTCAGGGGCTGTACTTTGCACCTGGCTCCATAGGATAAACTCCTATTTTTCTCAAATAATTACTAGCGTTTTTCAAGACCTTTGCCATTCTGATTCTGCCCTCTAATACATTCAGAGATTGCAAATTTAATAATTATAATTTTTCCATCATATAGGTCAGTAATACTGAATAGCACTGGATATAAGATAGACCTATTCAACGGTTTTTCATTTCAACAGCAAACCGTTGATGACTAGTCTCTGTCTGCAGTTTTTCAACTGGTTTTACACTCACCAAATAGTATTTTCATCTAGACTATGATTCCTCAGCTTGCTTGTGAGAATGTCATATAAGACGGTGTCAAAAATCTTATTAAAGTCAAGATATGACATTTACTGCTTCTTTTCTATCCAGAAGGCCTATTACCCTGTCGCAGATGAAAATTAGATCGGTTTGCCACGATTTGTTCTTGACAAACCCGTGTTGGCTGCTACTCACCCTGTTATCTTCTTGGTGCTTATAAATAGTTTGTTTGATCATTTGTTCCAATATTTTTCTGGGAACTGAAGTTGAACTGACTTAAACTGATTATAATTTCCCAGCCTCTCCTTCCCCTTTGCGGAGCGGGCTCCGCGTTTGCTGATCTGCATCGCCGGTGCCTCCCGCGCCCTGCGCCGGCCTCGGGCCCGCCGGGAGCCACGCCGAGACTTCCTCCTCCGCTTTTCGGTGCCCTGGCATTGGTGCCAGCGCCTGACCACGGCTGGCCTTTTTTTAGTTGTGTAAAAGAGGGTTTACAGCCCCCACCTTTCCCACACCACCCCTCCAGCTCCTTCCCTTCCTGCTCCCTGGCAGGCGGCCCCCT
>NW_009228253.1:0-4575 GCF_000690835.1 Fulmarus glacialis | reverse complement strand
AATATATAAAATTAAATATTAATTTCCAATATGTTCACAGAACCCCTTTCAACCAAATGACCACAGAAATATTTCCTTACCAGGGAATCCCTTTTCTTTGCATCTTTCTCAACGTCATTACAGACCCTCATATTTAAAGTCCTTCTTTTAGTACAGTCCTCTTAGTAATAAAACAAATCCATTAGGCTTGGAGTAAAGAAATGAGACACCTGTGTAGCAACAAATAGGATTTACAGAGATTTTAAGCTCTTTGGGGCAAACACGGGTTTGTTCTTGTCCGCGTCAGAGCCCGGAGGAGGGCCACCGAGCACAACCGAGTGTTGTTAATAAGTGCTAATTAGTAAAGCCACCGGGTTATCTTTGACCTTCTCAAAGTCTTATTGCAAGGGCTGGGGAGAAATGATAAGAAATGAGCAGAGGAATATTTTTGCCCCGGCCACCCTCGCTGCGCGCGGCTCTCCCCTCTGGCTGCCCGGGGTCCCGTGTCCCCCCGTGCCGTAGCAGGGATCGGCGATACCTCCTCGTGCAGGCTGGAGCTGAAGTTTCAAGGTGTTTTGCACCACCCTGGGAAGCCGCTCTCTGGGCAGGGGCTTGGGATGCTGACTGTTTGTGACAAGTCTAGCCTGGAAGAAAACCAAAATGGTAGTGGTTCAAAACCTGAATAATATTACTATGGCAACAAAATAACTCACCTTAAAATAAAATGTGCATTGGAAAGCAACCTTACGTGTTCAGGGAACAGAAAAAGAAAGATCCTATTTTTTTAAATTTTTTTTTAGCTTCCTGAACTTTTGACCTATTACCAGATGCTCATGCAGGTATAAAAAAAAAAATTCAATTTCTATCAGCAAAGAAATGAAATGGAACACCACCAAATCTCCAGCGCTACAAGAAACTCCCCAAATGATGCCACCAGTGTTATAAACTGGGTTAGTTTGTAACTCCCCGATGCCTTTAGCTTTACATTAAGGGGGTGAGTGGGGTCCCGCCTTGGCTCGGCTCCATCGCAGAGCGGGGCTGGGCACGAGACCCGGGCGTCCCTGAGGGAACAAAGTATTGCCTCGGCGGGATCTCCTAAGGAAGCATACCTCAGCAGGTTTCTGCGGGAAACGGTTGACGGCCTTAGGTCGTCACTGTACAATTAACAGGAATAGCGTGTTGTTCTGGGCTGAAATTAAGCCAGAACGAGAGCAAACCCACTAATGATCTGTGGAGGTCTTTTTACCTTCCTTTTCCTCCCAGGTTGGGGTAGAAGATCCCCTCTCTTGCTGATGTGGATGATTTTCAATTAAGATGAAATGAAGGAAATCTCTGGGGTTTTTTTAATACATGGACACAAGAGTGTAACCAAGCACTTTGTTGTCTTTCAATGAAGAAGAAAAGAACATTTCCTTGCATATGGGGAGGGATAATATCTACTTCCATCTAGCGATGTTGGACACGGATCTTGCTTTTTGCTCTTCCCCTCACCTGAGGTTTTAAGGAGGTAATGGAGAGTGGCCTCCGCACGCCTCCCGCGCTGAGCCGAGCCGAGCTCCAGGGTCCTGCCACGGGTGGGCGAGAGCCACCAGCCCATCCCTGGATGGACCAAACCGTAGTCTCCTGCGGATAACGTGCAGAAGATGTTGGGCTTTGAAGAGCAGCAGATAAACGAAGCAAACTTGCATTCTCCAATGAACTTCGCCAGTTAGGAAGAAAGCCAAAACCAAATGAAGTTTCTATCATTTCATATTTCATTTCAATGGATTAAATGTAGCACACTGAAATTCATTAAACAATCCGATTACCCGATTATGTTTTCTCACATACAGTTAAAATGTCTCAAAAACCCTCTGGGAAGCTGAGGTGGTACAAGGCTCATCAGCACAGATCTTTGTAACGACGGAGAGGGATTAGGGACAGATGTGCCAATGCAACAGCCATAGTTATTGTAGCAACCCAAAATATGAGTATCGGAGCACGCTGGGCGAGAGCCGCAGTTAACAAGGAAGACGAGAGTGGGGGACAGACATTCGGCACCGCAAGAAACCGCTTTCCTGTGTTTAGTGGATGCACAAACTCATGGCCGTTCCTAGCGGCGTTGCCTCGTTAGGTTATCTTAACTCTGAAGTGGAAAAGGCTATTTCTGAGGGTGAAATCGTGACCCACCCCAGTGAGAGAGATGGGGCCCAAACCCAAAAGAACCGCCCCAAAGTCCCATCTGGGCCTCCAGTTCAACCCTAGCTTTGCGCCCACGCATTTTGGTGCTCAGCGCGTGGTGGTGATTTAGTGTCTTTACGGCTCAGAAGAGGCTGATCTTACTTGTGTAGAGCACGTTGCCAAAGCCAGCTTGCCAAAAGCACCTGATAACCCAGGGAATAAAAAAGAACAGATGTAAGGATTTTCGCGAGTTCTCTGCAAGCGCAGAGTTTCCAGCCCCCGAGCACGACCGGGGGTGTGCTCCTCCTCTCTGAGGTCGTTTACCACCTGGTTGGATACCCAGAGCAGACGTCTTCATCTGCTGGAAACATTTGCCCAAACGTTACCCTCCCGAGTCCTGCACGTTGTGCTCCACCGCCGCAGCATCACCGCAACGTCACCGCAGCATCATCGCAATGTCACTGCAGCGTCACCGCAGCATCACCGCAGCATCACCGCAGCGTCACCGCAGCATCACTGCAGCATCACTGCAGCATCACCGCAGCATCACTGCAGCATCACCGCAGCATCACTGCAGCATCACCGCAGCATCACTGCAGCATCACCGCAGCATCACTGCAGCATCACCGCAGCATCACTGCAGCATCACCGCAGCATCACTGCAGCATCACCGCAGCATCACTGCAGCATCACCGCAGCATCACTGCAGCATCACCGCAGCATCACTGCAGCATCACCGCAGCATCACTGCAGCATCACCGCAGCATCACTGCAGCATCACCGCAGCATCACTGCAGCATCACCGCAGCATCACTGCAGCATCACCGCAGCATCACTGCAGCATCACCGCAGCATCACTGCAGCATCACCGCAGCATCACTGCAGCATCACCGCAGCATCACTGCAGCATCACCGCAGCATCACTGCAGCATCACCGCAGCATCACTGCAGCATCACCGCAGCATCACTGCAGCATCACCGCAGCATCACCGCAGCATCACCGCAGCATCACTGCAGCATCACCGCAGCATCACTGCAGCATCAGCGCAGCGTCACTGCAGCATCAGCGCAGCGGCTCCGTCCATGCCCCTTGCGTTTCTTCCCCCTCAGAGGAGCACGTTGCACCAACTTCAGTGATTTTTCTCCTTCTTGACCTGTCACCTCTTTATAAATATACGCGCTATGTATTTATAAGATATGCCCTGTATATTTATGTATAACTATATGCTCCGTCTTTACTTTGCTTATCAGAATGCTGTACAAGGTGCTGTCAGACACCGCTCAAAAGACACGACACATTCACCGCTTCTCCCTTCCCTACTAGGCCAACTATCCTGTCAAAAAATAAATTAGTTTGCTTTGACGGTATTTGTTCTTGACAAATCCATACGGGCTGCTTTTTTATCATTTTATTAATCTCCAGGATCTCTGTAAGTCAACTGTTTAATATTTTTTCCCACTACCTTCCCAGATACCGGAGTCGGGCTGACTGGTCTGTAATTTCCCGCTCCTCATTTTTGAAGATGGGTGCTGTGTCTGTCCGTCTGAGCCCCTGGGACCTCCCTGTCGCCTTCGGGCGATGGCGGATGATCACCCGTAGTGATGCCCGTGTCCGGGCGGCGATGCTCTCCGTGACCCGCGCTCCTCATCCCGCTGGTCCCAGTCGGAGGCGTTGCAGCTGCATCTCCTGATGCGCCTCTCCTCTTCTGGAGTTTCTATTCCAGCTGAGATTTTAATCTCCCTCGTGGGACCTCTCCCATCCTGTCCTACACCTGAAGCCCGACATCCCTCTGCTAAGCATCTCTTTCCAAGCCAACGCTTTCTTCACAAGCCTTTCTGCTTGTCTTTCCCCGGTTCTGCCTTTCCTCTGCAACTTCCCCGCGAGGCAGAGGGGCTCTCCCGGCCCCGCGCAGCTCGATTCGAGCCAAGCCCAACCTCGGTGCAAGCCCATGAAGAAACCTGATGGCTGTTTTACGCCTTTCCGAAAGGAAAGGTGAGCGGTAGAAGCACCACGTTCACCAAAAAATTAATATAATTGTTAGGAATTTAGTGGCGAACTGCCTCTGATCCCTAAACCCAAAAAGGGGACGATTAAGCGAATTGCTCTCCTGGCTTCGCTGATGCAAAACAGGAAAGCCAGGACCAAGCTGCGGGTCCTCCCCGGCCGGCAGCAAACCCGGCCGCCCTGCTGAAGGGCTCTTCTCTCGAACGGGCACCTCTGTGGCGGATGCTGCCCGTGTTACGGGGAGCACGCCTGGTCTGGCCCCCAGGGCAGGCGGGCAGCTGAGCTCTGCCTCAGCTTCCTGGCTCTTTTCTTATTTGGATTTAAAAAAAATAACCTCGCGCACCTTACAATTACAGGGCAGGTTTTTTACATTAAGGAGGGAAAAGAAATCAGCGACTCAGACTTCCAATGCATTTTATACCCATTTCTTA
>NW_009228252.1:0-7196 GCF_000690835.1 Fulmarus glacialis | reverse complement strand
TTCCCCGCTCGGGCGGACAGCGAAGCACCCGGCCGCTCCCGCGCCCCCTCCTCCCGCACGCCAGCCAAGCCCACGGCCCGACAGAAGTCCCTTGGGTTCTCGGGAAGCTCACGTCCCTCGTGTTTCTCCTCGCACAAATTCCAGTCACCAGTCTGGGAAAGTTCTAATCTGTTTTTTTCTCTAGTCCTGGCCCGTGTAAAGGAGAGACCCCGGCACAAAATTGTAGAAGTACTGCGATTCCCTTCAAGAATCTGAACTTCGACTTCAGCCTTTGACCAGGCAAGCGGGAACGTTTTTGCAGGAAGGTAGCTCTGCTGGGACGGTGCCTGTTTTCACTCATTTCTCTTTAATTGATCTATTTCATTCACAAAATAATTAGACAATGCTACAGTATTTGGGGGTCATTTGGAGCTTTATGTTTGTTTGTTTAATCTGGAGGAAAGGGCTGCTTGTGTGGTTTTGCCCACCAGCAGGATGACACCACCATGCACCCACCAAGAGAACACAACTTCAAATGCTCCTTTTTAACCAGCTAGGTAGCTGCATAGTGTGGTGCAGGGAAAAAAAAGAAAAGCAGAATCACGATAGCTTCCTGCTTTTTTTGGGAAACTTGGAGATGAGACATGCGATCACTACAATAGCTGTAATGGATCATTACAATAGTTGACTGCATACTCAACATCCAGTAGCGGCAGAAGAGGTGGAGGACATGCTGGTGCTTCGGAGTCAGCCTTTCAGTGGCTGGAAAAGCTGATTTCTCTTTAAAATAAAAATCAAGAGATGGCTGTCTACCGGCCTGATAGTCTGATCAGCTCCTCCCTTGATAACACCAGATTGAATGTTGTAATGCTCAGCTGACCTCATCTGGAGGTCTGTTCTCAGAAGGAATCACCATTTTGAAAGCTCTCAACCACTTCATCTGTGAGACTGAATACCCAATGCCAATCTTTCAGCTTGGATGTTCTTACTGCTTTTGATTCTTTACTTCCACCGTCATTAAGGTCAATCCACTCAACCAAAGCTGAAGGACAGAAAAGTGAGGGTATAGTGAAGATCGTACACTGAAAGGGAAGCCAATAGCAGGGTGTGGCTGGACAAAATGAAAGACATCATGATTGACATAGTAATCAATGCGAATGAGAAACTAGGCATCCAGCTCCAGAAATAAGCACTGGACTGTATTTCTCGCAGAACAGTCTTGAGAAACTTAAAGTTGCAAACACTATGGTCACCACTCTATGGCTACATCTGTGTTCGCAAGTAGCGCTGACCAGTGGGGGCAGAATCATAGACTAAACATGTTGTCTTACAGAGCCCGATGTCCACATCATGAACATTTTACAGGGTTTTATTTTGGACTAGTTGTAATCTGGTCCTCTCAGCAGAATGAGTGTCAGTGGCTGGAGCACACTGAATGTGTTTCTGAAAAACATCTGGTTTAGTTTCATCTGAAAATGATCCACTTTGTATGCCCATTCCAAAATGTGAAGCAAGACAAAGTCAGTGAGGACTGGGATACTGACTTCAAAAATGCACTTCTGATCTGAGCAAAAATGGCAGTGTAAATGTTGGCTGATGCTCAGTGCAAAATTAGTTCTCGATATTTTCTGTTAATGTGTGTGACAGCAACCATGGTCTGAAATTGATAACAAAACATTAAAACACTAGTGTTCTGAAGGTTATTTCTGAAAAAAATAACAGGGAAAACACAGCAGAATCAGCAAAGCACTACAAAATAACTTTCACAGTCAGTATGCACTGTCCCACCCCAAACAGAGTCTGGCTATAAAGAACACCTGGCAAAGCAAACGCAGTGATTTTTCACTAACCCATGAGTGCAAAATATGAGCAGATGTAAAGAAAAAAGCCATACTACCTGTCAAGCAAAGACCATTTACAGCGAGATAGTGTGTCTACAGCCCTCACTCTTCTAGGAAATATAGGAAATAAAAATGTGGCATATAAGAATCAAAACTTTATTCGTAATATTCTGACTAAAGGTCAGACTCTTTATGTGCAGAGAAGGACAGTGTAATTGATAAAACTTCAGTCAGAAAAGAAGCCAGATTCTCAATGTAGAAATAGACGGGACTTTGTTAGAAAGTTGTCAATAAATAAAAAGGATCAATTCAAATCCTGGAATGGCTGAATGCTTGAGTAAGTATTTCTGTGTTTCATATAGCATAAATCTCTCTGAAGATTCTCTCCTGCGAACGTAGGAACTAGGTTTTATAGCCAGGACTAGCTGGGTTAAAAGCCAAGTCTCCTAAGTCACACTTTGCCTCCCTGTCACTTAGACCTGGATGAAACTGTGAGTTCTGTTATGGCTGCTTCCCTTCCACCCCACTCAGTCCTGAATGTACAAGTCCAAAATGCTCCTAAACCTCTGTTGTCAGAACTAGGCTTTGGAGGAACCACAAAAAGAAGCCAGAGGCCAGAACAGGCAAGCTCTGAAGATTTAACAAAAAGTTTGTTAATCCAGGATGCTCGTTAATGACTTACTGCTTAGTGTGGTGACACATGCTGTATAAGTTACATGAACACAGATAAGTCTTGCTACAGTTGGCAATGCATCAGCAACATTTTGGATTCTGTAAAATAAAAAAAATCCGGTTTTTATTGCCACTTCAAACATGCCAAGTAAAATGTGGTATCAAATGTCTAGAATTATTCTCTCTCCATACTATTATTACTGTTTAGCACAGGAAGTCTACATTAGTGTCCACAGAGAATTTAAAAGCTTATTATAAAATGTATTCCATTTGCAAGCAGGGACAGAAGCTGACAGCAACGGAGAGCTTGGGATTGCAGCCCCCTGCAAACCAGCTTACTCATCCTTCGCTGAACAGAGCGTTACATAGCCTGCGCCGTTGCTGCAGCAACTCTTCCCAGCCCCTGAACAGTGCCACGAAGGTGCTGCCTTCATATAGACAAGCGGTTTCACTGTCTTTTTACATAGAAGATACAGTCAGTTGAAAACAAAAGACAGTTTAAAGGGAAATATTAATTTAATTGTTTCAAAATTGCTGGGAAGTATTGATGTATGTAATGAAACATTTAATTTTCAACAGTCTGGTGTTACAAATAGAGAGATAAGGGATGTCTTCTGTTAATCACACAATATAAATATCGAGTAATATGGTGAGAATTGGATTTTGTGAAGGATTTACAATCCTCTGAAATCACTACTGTTACTTATCTTGTCAAATTTCCTAAGGCAAAGGTACGCTACTTTTTCTTCCAGAAGAGCCTAAAGATGTACATATCTGTGAGTGTTCAAACACTTGTTCAGAATCTGGTTTGGTTCCTCTCTGCAGCAGAATTGTTAGCATTGGTAGATAGTATTTCTAAGCCTCCTGCCCAGGACTCCATCCAAAGCCTAGCTGGAAATCCTCATGTCCCAAATTTTCAATGGCGAACTCCATTGTGGGACTTACTATTTGCTGGTTGCACTCTTGCCTTCAAATCCATGCTGATGTAGTTCACCTTGAACTCCATCCCACCCACATTAGATGCAGACCAAAAAGGCTTTCTACATAATAAAGAAAACAGTCATCATAATGGATATTTTAATACCTTTTGGTGATAACTATGATAAACAGCATTATACATTTACATGAAATTGCAGTAATATACAGGACACACATTTGTATCAAAAGTGAGGGCAAGAATTTAGCAACAAAACCAACATCCCACATCAGCACTGTGGCAACAGCAGCCAGCAGCCCGCTACCACTTTGGGCCTCTCCTTCTTGCAAGCCATGGTTTGTACTGTTATCAGAAGTCATAGGTACTTCTGCTACGCCTCCTCATGTCCTGAGGTCCTAAATGCTACTCTGGTTATTTGCCTCTAAATCAAGTTCTAAGCAGAGCTAAAATATATACCTAAAAAGTCTGCTTGGTTTTGCTTGGTTCTTAGCTAAACCATTTCTTTAGGTACCAGCATATCTGAAAGTAAGTGATGAGTAAATGCATGATTTTTCTTTCAGTTTCTGTCATATTATGTCAGCTCTGTGTAGACAATTTTGTTTTTTAAACATCCTGAGACAAGAACATATGGTTCTTTCATTGTTTAACATTGCATTTTAATGCAGCTTAGAGGAATCAGCTCAGAGTCAGTAACTGCTCAGCATGGGTTTAATCTGAGACCTCTTTATTCAGCTTTATGCAGAAAAAGACTTGGTGCAGATGGGGAACAATAAGCCTGATGATGAGAAAACAGATTTATTTCTCTCTCTCCTATCTCATGTCTTTCTCATGAAGGTGACATGCCTGATGTGCCAGGTCACATGGGAATAGCACATGATGCACCCTGTGTGTCACACGGCACAGGAAAGGCTGAGTGGCTGCTCTATTTCACTGCAAGCAGTGAAAGCATCCTTAACAAGACTGTTACCAAAAAATTGCATATTGGAAGCTTCTTGATAGCTGTTCTGACAAGCTGGTGAGGTATCTGTTTCAGTTGCTTCTCGGATGCATCCCATCGGTACTCCACTGGACCATACTCTGAAGCTACAATTCAGTCCAGTGAAAACCCCACAAACATACGATTACTCCTATGCAAACCAAAACGGCTTTTAATATCCTCAGACAAGGCAGTTCTGCACTGAGCCAAAGCACTCACCTTCTGGTGGAATTAACATTTTTAAGCTTCTGTTTTCTTCATAGTGTCAAATACAGGTTTAGAGGTGAAAAAAAGAGAAAGAAAATTAAATAAAAAGCAAAAAATCCTAGTCTAAATCCGTACATATTTGCCCATCTTACACAATCAGCAACAATTATAAATAATCTTTATTTTACAGTTTATTCTTTTGTGAATGCTATTTGTACTAGGCTAGAATGATTATGAAATAAATGTGCTTATTGTGTCTTCCATCAGAGTACAAGTTTTAGAATGATATATGCATTTCTATGCATTTATCAATGATAGCTTCTTCAGTCAGGGAGGGAAGAAGAGGTGAAAATGAAGATTTTATAACTGGCTGGACATCTAAGATCCACATCCCTTTCTCTGACTGATCTTTGAGTTCAATTAGGCTGGACTGTCATACTCCAGCAAGAATTATGTACTTGGTGGAGCAGAGACCTGTACTTGAAGCCAAAGGCTTCACGTTTTTAGCACCCCCAACATGTGTTTATCTAATGATAATACTCAAACTAATTTTACTGGGTAGCCAAAGCTGTATGTGCAGAAAAATAAATATTGGAATTAAAACATTTAACAGACAATTCAGTTATAGGGCCTACTTTCAATGTACTGCTTTACAAGTATTTACTATGTAAATTATTGGAAGTGTCTAAATATAAGGGATATGTTGGTGATACGAAATATTTTTACATTACAAGATCACAAAGCAAGTTTACGGCTTGAAAACAGATTTTAGGGGACTTTATAAAGTAAGTCTGATTTTGAAAGAGCTTATTTATCTATCAATTTAGTGTATAACTTACTAATTTGAACATAAAATCACTCAGTAAATTCTTGATGGAAGTCACACTATACTTGTTTTTTACAATCTGTCAATGACTATAAATTAATATGTATAGTAATTATGCTACTGCAGTGCTTGGGAGATATTCATTCAGCTCACATATTTTCCAGAATCTCCTACCAACACTGAGAAAGTTGCTTAATTTCTCTCTTGTTCACTTCACATCTCCAAATTAGCTCAGGGATCGCCTCTTTCTTTGTACCTCTAAAGCACCTTGCACATAGGGACTTCTGAGCAACTACTGTAATATGAACTACTAATCTAGAAGCTAGACTCTTCCAACTTGGCCAGGAAAAAAACCTGCAGAGATTGCATAAGTCTGTTCCTGGAAGAATGAATCACTACTTCTTCCTGAGGGGAAGCTGCCAAAAGCTCATGCGGGGGACACACACCAACAAAATGCACTTTACTCTGATGTCTGCTAAAGAAATCTCTTCCAGACTGTACTTGCTTGGCTAACAACTGCCTCACTGAGATCACTTCTCCTACGCCACTGCACCTCACCTATGCTAAGCGTAATGATAAAAATATCTCAGCCAGTGACCATGGCCAGATGCCTGGTGACTTACAGAGGAGTCAAAGCTCTGGTGGCCTTTGACATTGTGGAGCATGCGAAACCCCTGACACAGCTGCATGACCTGGCTCAGAGAGAGAAATGCCTTAGCGTGGTTCCACTGATTCCTCACTAAGTGTTCCCAGATGGTAGCAGATGGCTTTTCCTTCTGTTAAGGGTTCCCAGATGCAATACGCAACAGCACTCAGTGCTGATCACCTCTTCTATCCAACATCTGTACAGAGGCTGTGGGAATGATCACGATGCAGTATATGGACTGCAGTGTTATTAATATTAACGCTACTTTATCTTTTCTTTCAATCTGGGAATTACAACTGCCCTCTGACACATCCCATATTGAGAACATACTGAGAGAGAGATGAAAACCAGCTTGTTGAAGCTCAAATCCAAACATACAAAGATGACATGAATTAGAGGAGAAAGCTTTTGGAGGATACAATGAAGCAAAGAATGAATGTAGAGGTTTCTGGGATGGATTGGA
Organism: Fulmarus glacialis; assembly: GCF_000690835.1. Lineage (NCBI taxonomy): Eukaryota > Metazoa > Chordata > Aves > Procellariiformes > Procellariidae > Fulmarus > Fulmarus glacialis. Next base: position 649 of record NW_009228252.1, on the reverse strand, counting down.
GAAGACCAAGGAATAGAGAGGTTCATTTTGATCAGCAGCATTCCCAGAAGGGCTGTAGGTTTGCAAGAGTCGGAGCCCAGCACCCTTCTGCCCCTTCTGCTTTTGCCTCAACACACACCTTGCCTTCATGATGCCAGCGAGCGCAGGATGTGGCCACATTGACCATTCATCTGCTTGGGAATTCTGCACCCTGCGGAGCCACAACAAAGTTTGTTGATGGTTTTCACATCCCTTGGTCAACACAAGCAGCTGAAAGGGATTGTTTGCCTCGGAGTAATTATGGTGATATTCATACTTTGGGAAGAAACACATTTTGTTTTCAGACCTTAAGAAGACTGAGTTATTCAGTGTTTCTAAACATTTATGTGGTGATAGTCACTTTTGACATTTTGCCCATTTTTCCGTGGGTCACAGCTTTTCACAAAGCCTGCATTTCTCTCATAAAACATAAGCCCAGGCGAAACCAAAAATCCTTACCCGGCTTTCCAGGCCTTCTCTATACACATACATCCTCAAGAAAGAAACGTATTTTCTTCGCAGTTTATCTCCAAGTCATTGAAGGCCGCTTAGAGGCAGGGCGCGGAGGCGGACCTTTCCCGCAGCCATTTGCGGGACCCTGGCTCCGCCGTGCGGCACCCCGCGCACCGCA
>NW_009228251.1:0-3251 GCF_000690835.1 Fulmarus glacialis | reverse complement strand
CACTTTCTTTGGGGGGCATGGGAAGGTCAGGAAGAGGGGGGCTGCTTTTGTCTTGTGTGCTTGCTTAAAGTAGGGAGGGAAGAAGCTGGAGCCAGGAACAATGGACCCGTGTTATCGTTCCCAGCATCTGGAGTGCTCTAGGACAGGGAATGCAGTCCTGAGATGTGGGAAATATGGACTCCCCTGGCATGGGATCTCCCCCCTCCCTGTTCTGCCACTTTCTGTGTAAACCTAAGAGATTTTTATAATTCCTGCCCTGCTGGCTGTAAGAGGCACATTGGCAGGCCGTTGCTGCACTTGAATTGAGGTGTGACCGAGCTACATTGTCCCAGCTCCTTTTGAAATGCAATCATCTGATGGCAAGAAACTGAGAAATCCGGGCCTGGTTTGATGTGTCCGACAGCCAGGACAATAAAGAAAAGGTGTTAAAACAGCCGCTTACACACACACACACACACACATGCGCGCACACGCACACTCTCACCAACCCCAGGTTTTGTTTCCCACCCACAAAGCTGATCATTTACATGAAGAATCCAGAACCAGCACTATTTCTCGGTTGTAAGGTCAGGGAAAACACTTAGCAAGGGATGGAAAAAGACCTTCAGCTCCTGCACTCCCAGCTGCCCCCAGCATTGCTTGCACCTTTTTGGCTTCACCCTCAAAAAAACCGCATAGGCAGCAAGCCACCAAGAGATGCAGCTTTAATACCTCTGGGGGCGATACGGCACCAGGGTAGTCAAGTCCCGTGATCCCTTCCATTTGATCCTGAAATTCTTACGTGTCATCCTGGAGAATTTTAGGGACTTTTTTGCATGTGTTACTCAACCTTTCAGAATCCCTAATTCAGCCCACCAGAGCCATTCTAATTCCTCCCTTTCTGCCCAGCTCATACTCCAACAAATCCCCGCTTCTCTGGGGGGGGTACTCCCCTGGGAAATGCCATTTCCTGAAAGATACTTTCAGCTCCTGACACACATCCAAGGCATCTGCGCATCCTTGATCTCTTGCTTTCTGATAGCAAGGGTGGTGGCCAGATGAGGCTGCATGCAATCCCAGATTGTTAAAACTAGTGCTTTGGAATATGAAAACTGAAATTTCAGGCACCAAAGGGAAAGGACAGAAAATACACCTCCATCTCTCCCTTCTGGTGTCCCTCCATCACATGTAACTTATCCCAAAGAACAGGGTAAATTTCAGATCCCCAAAGAGATCCTAGTGACTCCACAAGGACACAAGAAAATAGGAATTTCCCCTTCTGGAGCAAACCCCCTCCTCTTCTTCAGTACCTTCCTGCAGCCCCAGGTTGGTCCAGTGGGTGAGTCCACACCTGGAGAAAAGAAGTAAGGGTGAACTAAGAGAAAGCAAAGATCAGAGGTGAAGGGTAAAAAGCAGTCAGGAAGGATCAGAAGGTATATGGGAAGAAGAGACTAGAGTGGATAGTGGAAGAGGGAAGATTCCTCCTCTCTGAAATGAATTTGATCCTGTTAGTTTAGATTGGGAGTAGATTGGGGTTTTGATGAGGAAAGAGGTGGTGTGGGTTTGCGATGGGTACGTCGAGTAGTCTTCCTCCTGCTGTTTGGTTTGTGTGAGCATGCGTTTATTTGCTAGGAGTACTGTTGTAGGAATCCGCTGATGGTAGTGTCTGTGAGGTGACTGCCTGCGGTTGCCCGCTGTTTAAAAAACTACCCTAACGAAGAGTTTTGAACCTGGCTCCTTTACATACTCTGGTCAGTTAGAGCACATTCAGATATTTATACTCCAGCACAAGACAGCACAGAAGAGAAGTAAGAAGAATGCCACCAAAGGTGGCCCGGGATGTTACAGGGTCTGTGATGATTCGTCACTGTTGCCTATGTCAGTGATAAGCTGATGTGGAGGGGGGTGCTGCCTCTTCTCTTTTCTCTTAGTTCCACCTTCTGCTTTTACTTTTTCTTACTTTATAATGAGGCATTGCTCATCATTTCAGCAAATCTAATTTCCATGCTGGGGAAGAAAACAAAGCCTTTCAATTTCTCAGGTCGTGTCAACTATAAAGTCATTCTTCCCTGCGTTCATACTGTGTGCCTGTCTCCTGTTTTCAGCCTCTGAGCCCCAATTCTGGACCGCAGCCCTTTTTCTGTGCTCTGTGCCAATGGCACAAGAAAGGTCTGGAGACCAGAATATCTGCAAGAGTGCAGAGGCATGCCAGAGTGTTGTGGAGAGGGGGGAAAAAAAGAGATAAGAAGGACCCAGAAGGTGTATACTGTGCCAACAACCCTCGGCTGCCCACCCACCGATGTAGGCATGGCATATATTATGTGATTTCTTGAGCGGCTCTAGATTGTGAGAGGGGAGGAGAACCTGTCCTGGCCAAGTCCAAAGCCTGGGAGATCCTCGGGAGAGTGTTCACTCAGAAACCTGGAAGATTCGTTTCCTTTCTCCCTCACAGAACTTGGCTCAGCTTGGAAATGGGAGACCCGGGCGGTCTGTGTTTAATCATTACACCTTCATTTTGTACATTTCATAGAGGTGAGGCAGTCCAATGAAACAAAGCTTTTGTAGAGGCATCCGTAGCACTGAAGTAGGCTGCATGTTAGCATTGGGTTTTCCTAGTGTTTGTGTTGTGAGAATTGCTCTTACCTTTTAAATGTAGTTTATTCAATAATGACATCTGGCGATGTACAAAAATTATCCTTCTGAAGTTGCTTGTTCTGCCAATACAGATTTTAGACTGCACGTGTGCGTAAATATATCTCTATACGTTATATACAGACACATTCCTTGCTTCTACATGTATGAGGGAGAGGGCAGAGCACCCAAAAAGGTCGTGTTAGAATTTCCTCAGGGGAGGAGAGAATATATCTCCTTCAGTGCAATCCTAAATGCAAGGCTGGGGTTTCCAGGTTAGACCAGTCATTTCTGGAGCCAAAGATCTTCTCTCTTCTGCCTTTTCAAATGCAAAAAGGAAAAAAAAGGAGTCATAAAAGAAGAGAACAAAGAGAAATATTTTTCCTCGTTTTTCTTCGAGATTGGCAAACTTCAGGGAAATGCTTTTAAAGAAAAAAAAAATCAGTTTAAAACTTTTTCATCAAAAAGTTAGAGCGACACATTTTTATCATCTTTGCATCAGTCTCCCCGCTGGGGTCCGTTCTTCTCCCATCTCCTTGTGCAGCTCCAGAAAAGCAAGCCGCGGGGATCCACGCATTGCCTGGGTACAGCTCACGCTGGCATCCTCGCCGGTGCCCCCCGAAAGCCGCCGCGGCCCCGGG
>NW_009228250.1:0-17326 GCF_000690835.1 Fulmarus glacialis | reverse complement strand
CCCCCCCCAAAAAAAAAAAAAGAGGACAGCTCTCACAACACTTGAAAATATTCTTGGCAATATTTATTGAAGATTTAACTTGTATTTACTTGTTTCTCATTTACATTAGCTACTAGAAAATACATACATTGAAACAATTTTAAAGGCTTATTTTAATAAAAACTCACATTCTGCATCTGAAACTTTGGTGTACTTTTGACTTTAAATTCAGATTTCTTCTAGAGAAAACTCTCAATCATTATTAAGTAATTTACAAAATTACAGTGTGCTAAAAAATTGATGTTTGACTCTAAATTCATATGTAGTCAAATGCCTCTGCTTCCATGCTTGCTTTCTGTCTTATCTCATTTGAGGTTATCTGTCCATATGGAGTGAGGCTGCTAAAATGCTGTATTAAGGAACGACTCCTGGTAGGGTGTGAGGGGGAGGGTGCCAATAGTAGTCTGGGGGTTCAAACCAGTGAGGTAGCATCGTGACAAGTCCCTGTCTTGATGAGCTGCAGGCACGTGCATGCTGGTGGCAGAGAAAGGGGGAGTCAGAGGTCAGTAGCAGACAGAGGAAGAGATCCTTCTCCTGCCATCTTCTAGTCCTGTGCTCTATACACTGGAGCATGCTTGCGTCTTCTATGGTATCTGTGATTATTAATGATTTTAAGGCCAGGAGGAGCTTTGTAAAAAATGTATTGAGAATCTCTGCTACGCTGTGTGAAAAGGGAGGACTAGTAAGGTAGAAGAGTAGAGTGTTAACATATATAATTGCTGCTGCTTTGTTGCTTGATGGTAGGCATTGACCTTGAGGTTAGCTACTCCCTCAGCCTATCTTTTGGGGAATACCTTGCAGTGTGACAGACCTTCTGGCAAGAGCTCTCTTCAGTAAAGGCCTGTGCCTTTTATCCAGAGGAGTGGACTTTTTCTCCATTCCTACCAATTTTACCTATATCCTCTCCCACATTACGTCTTATATTTCTCTTACACTTGCTTTTGATTTCTCGTCATGTTGTGTTTGCTGTATTGCCAGGCTGACAGGTTCTCAACTGAATCAGTTCAGAGAGTGGCAAGGCAACCCCTTGTGCCTAGTCCCCTGTGCTGGCTGAAAGGACATGAAGGGACGTCAGGGAAGGGTTCACAATTTGGATATTTTTTTTTCTTTCTTTCTGTGTAGGTAGCATACTGTCTCTGCTCGAGATTGGCAACCACTAAAGGGGAGCTAGATAGACTGGGGTGTGTGCATCTGTGCTACAGGAGTGTGTGAGTATTGGGGGGGACCCCTCTTGGGCTGAGTAGGCTGGATGTGAGGGTTCCTAGCACCTGGTATCTGGTTTTGAAAGATTCTGTAAATTTTTGCACATGAGCCTGCCTGAAGTTTCCATGCAGGTTTAGAAGATCTTGTCGTTGAAGGCTTTGTGTTTTGAAGCATTTTCCTGCAGAAGATGAGAACCAGCACCCGCTGTTTCGTTGCACAATTCTTTTTCAACTGATCGTAAGCCAGCAGCAGTTCCAGTGATTTAAAGTAGTTGGTTGATAGGTTTAAGAATCTGTATAAATGCTATCATATCTGCACCAATAGCATAATGAGAAATTCATGTCTTTATTGTATAATAATCATAACATAAAAATGCTGAGCATTATTGCTGAAATGGAGCTGTGGAGCTGGTGGCCTGTATATGTGATATTTAATACTATTTAGTATGTATTGGTATGGTACACATAGAGCTGAACCCTTTCTGTGTTGAAAACATTTTAATTGCAAGTGCAGAAAGCAGCAGTCTATTTTCAATAGGACTACACAGAACATTATTGAAACCATGTTTTTCCCTGGGGCTCAGACATGTTGGAAGGAATTCTGCACTGCTTATAGTATCATTAAATATATTTTTATACAATATTAAACAAACTGAGGCCTTGAGAAAAGAAGGTGGCTATAGTAATGGTCAATTTTCAGTATGAGATAATTTCCCAATGTTACAAGAGACTCTTAATGAGGAAAGAAACCATGAAAGTAAGTGTATCAACAAAATTTGCAATACAGTTGGATTGTTTTCTTTCTTTTACTGTTCAACTGCATTTGTCTACCATTCTTGAGTAATACAATTTTCCCAAAAGAAAATGCTATTTTTTTTTAATAATTTGTGGGTTGCTGTATGTCAAATTGAACTACAGGTGATTGACCTTCAGGTTAGAAGCTGACTGGCAGTGGGCTATAACATCAAAGCTGCAGGCTAAGGGAATTTGCTTTTTTGCAGGAGTCAACCTTTTCTATTTAAGAAACAATGCTTTTTCTTTGTGACTGCTAGTCTTTGAATAAACTGTATAGCTTTGATTCCCCCCCCACTATAATATACTTTTAATTGCTTATGTTTAGACATACAAAATCTGTGATCCTCCAAGCCCAACATGCCAGCAGCAGTTCCCTCAGTAACTTCAATTTTGTATTTAATTCTAAAGGAGGACACAAATAAAATTGTGATGACAAACAGTCGTTCAGTGTTTTGTACCTTTTTTTCTCAATCCACTTTTAGATTTTCATGATGGGATATGTGTTTTATCATCTTCCATTAAGCTGAGGTTTGTGAGCCTTTCCTTTAATTTAGAACTTTCCATGTTTACTTACCCTGGCCATTGTCCCGATCCCTTGTTGGACTACCACAAAAAATGTACGTGAGATTTAGTGCAAGAGGCTGTTCAAACTCTTTAATTAGCATAGAACATAGCTGGTTACTTCTTATGTTAAGCTTAGTAGGGTAAGTGTAGAATACTATTTTCTTGCACCACCTTTGATTTAATTCTTTTTAGCACTTGCAAATGATCTAAGGCATTCTGATAATCTCTGGAAATCCAAATGATTCTCAGCCCAGCACAATATTGTTTTTTCGGTTTGCACTGCCACCACAGGACACAGTGAGTAGCTGGCATATTCTTAGTGTTTACACCCAGATGTTTAGACACCTAGGCTTTGTTTCTTCTTTCTGCTGTTTCTGGACCTGGTTCTGTGATCTAAGTCCCAAACTCAGTAAGCTGTAAGGCTAAGATTTACCTGTTTTAATTAGCTTGTTAATCATTTGGACAGGCATCAGTTCTGGGACAGAAATGGATGGATATTTTGATTAATCTTGGTGACTGGTTCTGCCCATTTTATAGTATTCTTTTCTTACCATTTAATTTAATATATATAGACTAGTTGATTCATAAGTAGTTTCCTTGGTGACTTACAGTGCTCTGGGAAGCTTTAAACATCTACCCTGTCCTGACTTTGGCTACTGAATAACCTCACTCTTTCTAGAAGTCCAGAAGTCTGAGTAACACAAAGAAACATAAACTGGCCACCAAAGTTCTCCCTTTGTGCGGACTCCAATATTCCTCTTATACTCTATGCAGTATTGGAAAACAAATGCTTTTTCCCTTGATGCAGGTAAGCCATGACTTAATTTTCCCATCCTGTTGCTTGCAAGACCAAACTTTCTAAGGGAAGGCAGAGAGAAGAAGCAGTCTTGCATGCTTCTCATCATCTAGCCAGTTGCCCTGCTGGAGTCTCTCTGTAGCTGTGGGTCTCTCTCTGGCAGGCTCATAAGTGTGTTTAGCTGCCCTTTTCATTTATGACCTTGGACTCTGCTACCTATTTCAGGACAAGGCCAGAGATCCATTGACTTTAGGACTTGGTCCCTATACTCTATCCAGAGATAACTGTAGAGTCTGATATGGACAAGGTTATTTAGTAAAATTGTGTGAAATAGTTAATATACTCCATGAAATTTTTTATCGTGCTTTTGAAAACTATTTTCATATTATCCAGTAACACAGCAATGTATTTTTCACATGCATTTGTTTTGTTTATGTGTACGGAACATGTTCAAATTTTGAGAGCAAGAGCTGAGAGGTATGGGGATGAGAATACAAGACGCATTACAGAATTTAAGCAGCACAGTAATATATTACAGATAACATTGCTGTAAAATAACTGTGCTGAAGATGCAAAAAAGTGTTGGAAAATTCACAGGTTTCCAACGATTTTTAAGCTAATCACTTCGTTATTTGAAATAGAAACATCTGTATTGAAGATGTTTATTTTTTTTCTGTGTTTTAATCATACATTTTACCACGTGAGATTTCTCTTGAAAGTGTAAGTTTATTCCAGTTTCCTGCAAGTAATTATACCGCTACACTGAAAAGATTCTTCCGGACTAATAGTTATATATATTTGAATCCTCCAGATTTGTGATTTTTTCCGTAACGCAAGCAGAGGATTAACCCTTCTTCCCCTATATGCGTGCATGCAAAATCTGTACCTATCGACCCCAAGCATTTTGAACTGCAAATTAATAACACAGACTACAAGCCCTATGTTTATTGTACAGATAAAATGATATTTTTGTATTTTTATGACACAGATAAGTGGTGAGTATTCATTTTTGCCACTTAGCCCCAGATGCCCATCATAAGAGTGTAGCTGTTAATCATACACTGATCTCTTTTCCTAAGCCTCAACAAGAAACTGGGGACCACTAAAAACATGCTCCCTTTCATTAAAGAGGAAATTATTACCATATATTTTTGTAATAACCAATAACATTTCAAATTACTCACATTTATAGCTTGTAATCAAGTTTATGTTTAACCTCTAATCCCCATGAAGTAGGTAATGACTGGTTTGTTAGTTAACCACTCATGGGAAGTTAAGGGCAGTTAACAATCTACCAAACCAGTCATTAACTACAGTAGTGACTGATTTCTCAGGTGTTATTGGCATTATAAACTTCTTCAATGGTTTGTAACAGAAATATTAATTTGTAAAGGGAAAAAAGGGTATTTCAGTTACCATGCTGTGACAGGCTGAAAAATTTGGTAGTTTCATTTTATTTCCTTTCTCATCTTGTCTACACCCCCCAGATGTGCACTAATCAGTACATAGAAGAGGGGAAGTACTGGCTGTAGTCTTAGACTACGTGTATGGGTCCTTTCAGAACAAGCACAGTGGCAAGTATGTTAATAGGATTAGTTTAGACAAATGTGGGCAGCTAGGGTTTGAAGCACTCTTGGATGAGATTTCCTGCTGGTAGGTAAATATGTCCTCCCTCGGTAGCACTCAAAGCCTGTAGCAACAATGTCATGGCACTGGTGTATTTTGATATAAATGAAGATGATTCAGCATGACGTATGCTTTAATTATGTGTTTCATTTAAATATTTTTTGTTCCATATTATAAAGCATACTAATTAAACAGTAGTGTTTCACAAGCATCATTTTGACACAGAATGAATAAGAGTAGCCTGTTTATTTAGGTAATTTAGGTATCACACAGAGGTTAAAAGTAGAGTCAAGCTAAGAATTTTCATCGCTTATGGAGGTTAGCTTTTTCTTTGGTTTGAATACTTTAATAATGAATTAGCTAGCTGTTAAATACCTAATTTCTCCAGATGAATAGCTTCCAGCTTTTCTGTTTCTAAAATTGTGCAGCAGTATGGGTTCTTACAAGTATCAGAGCTTGCTTATACTAATCAGTTTAAATCATTAAGAATTTTCACTAAATGCCTGGTACCTGATCTCACGTTTGCTTCATGTTGTAATTAATCAGAAGCCCATATGAAGCTTAATTAAGAGGATCCTTTTTTGGATCCTGGGCTTTAAAAGGTGTTCGGTATGTTCTTTATCGCATGAGCTCTAAACTTACAGAAAAACAGACTCTTGGAGTTTTGGAAGTTTCATGCTGCTATATCCATATTGGTATACTCTTCATTTTAGAGTAAAGAGTACTTTTTCCTCTTTATGTGAGAGAGATCAAAAAGGAAAGGAAAAAAGTAGTGGATGTCTTTCCTCAGGCTATACAATCTAGGACTTTGGTTTCAATATTGGGAACATTTGAATTATGTTTAAGCTCTCTGTAGAACTCCCATTGAACCCCCGTCTTCCAAAGAGGGGAAAAATCCCCAACTTTGTTGTCTTATCTTTAGAATAGAAGGTATCAGCATGAAACAACAGAAATGCTTTTTTGCATCTTTTTATTGCACTGTTTCTCACTTAACTCTAGGTCTTGGCCTTGTTCCCTCTGTTCTTTTATATAAAAACTGCCAATTTGGCAGAATACTTGAAAATTTAAAATAATAATAAAAAAAAAAAGGTAGGAAACTGAAAGTACTCTCTTAAACTGAACTTTCTGTTTTAATGTGCTCCTTCTATGTGTGAATTATAAGCACTTGTGGTAAATACAATCTGCAGTTTAAAATTTAATTACCAGATTACACAGTGTGTTCTGTGGGGGTTTTGTTTGTAGTTTAAGTTATCTTAGGGAAACATTTGCTTTACTGGAAAGCAATCTTACAGGGCTAAAACTTCCAGCCTTATGAAATGTAGGATGCGTGTGTGTGTCTCTCTCAACGTAGGCTGTGTATGTATAGCAGCCCCTACTTGGAGTCAGCGCCTCTGGGAACCATGTCTATACAGTCCATATGGTTCCTCAAGCTGCTGGAAGCTCCTCAGATGTTTCCAACAAGGATGATAATTGATGTCTGCTACAGTTGTATGTTCCATGTGGAGTGGATATCCCCCTCATAGGTACTGGTCTGAATCTGCTCATTTCACATAGGTCATCGAACAGCTGTCAAATAGTAACAGCTTTAGGTCACAACTAGCTTGGCCCACATTTGAACCAGTGACCTAGGGGTGAAAGGCATTTTCCGGCACTATCAATCCCCTCAGACATCAAGTCCCCCTCATAGGCTTTCCACTGGAACTTCCACCAGATAAATTGTGTCTGTGATTTCATTTAATGTGACACCAGATCTTGCAAGAAAAATATCTCACTGACTTGTCAATGAAAGTTCTTTGATTTGTATTTAACAATATATAGCACCACTTTACAAAGCATCACATTTTTTATACCTTGGGTATTACATGGGTTAAAGATAGCCATACTCAAATTGTAGTTTTGCAGTTACAGGCTGATCTACTGTACTGTATGTCCCTTTGGGGAAAAAAAATGCGAGTTCCAGCCACAGATTATCAGGACATTCCAGCCAAACTGCAATTGCATTGTGATAATGCAGTACTTTGTTACTGAGCAGGTTAAGAACTGATATCCCCATTATGTAGCATATCATGAAATGAATGTATTGTTAAGCATAAAGACAGGGTGTATTAAAGGTATCTTTCATTACATAGTCTTCATTATAAAAGAACAGCTAGTGCTAAAATGTTATCCATATGATAGGTAGGGGTACATTGTTCTTGTGCTGCTGTCTCTGATTAAGACTAGGATAATGCACGGTTCCTGCCTTTTATGTCCATCAGGAAACAAGACAGACCAAGGTAAAATAGATGAGTCTATGTTGGCAAAAGATTAAAAAGACCAGCAGTAAAGTCCATTAATAATGCTCATATTTAGGATTTGCTTGGTACTGTACTTACAGATTCTACAATATTTAATCTCTTTTCAGAAAGACCAGCTGAGAGAACCTTTTTCCTCCTCTGAGTGATAGGCCTAGATTTTCGGAGGCAGCACATTTGTCTGTCAGAGCTCTTGGCTGGTGTCGTGATTTAGTTTCCGTCAAATGATGCTGGTGTCCGGTTGATGATATAGCCTTGCTGGATATGGGGAAATTTGTTACCTTTAGCTTTGACAGGAAGATAATTGCTGATGGTTAACAGAACTGTGCAGAATCCATTGGTTTTGCAGCAACACAAGCAATGGAATCTGCCTCAAGAAGTCAGTCTTTTCACATAAACTTCTGTAGGCTGCTTCTTCATAAGACAAATTTTATTTTTTGTTGCACCAAAGTATATCTGTGTATCGGTAGCTTTGGAAGCTTATTGACCTGAATAGAAACAGTGTGTCTTACAATGACTTGATGATGTAGTGTTGTTTTTTTTTAATCACAGAACTTATGATCATTTTTTTTTAACAGTTGTCAAAAGAAGGGGAGGGGTCAGTGATTGTTTGCCTTTGCCAACTGAAAGCATCTCCTATGCATATAACTTGTTAAATATAAATGGTGAAAATATTAAAACAGGTCTCAGAAATAGAATGGAATAGAAAAAGACTTAAGATAAAGCAGAAAATATTGAGTTAATACAGAAGAAATTTTGAAATCCACTTAAAATGCTAGAACTAAACTTAAAGGCGTTACTTAAATTATGGTCAGTGGCAATGTTTTGTGATCTTTTGCTTAATTTTCAGCTTTTTGTGGACAAAGACTTCACTGGGTTTTTGCCAAGAATACTGTAATTGTTTGCAATATTTAATCACTATATCAATATGCCTTTTTCCAGATTTCTTGTGGGGATAAAAGCGTCCTTCCTGTCTCCCCATACTTATTTCTCAGGTCTGGACTGTGAGATACAGAATTGCCTGAAAAGCTTCTCCCACTCTTCTTCCCCCCGTATGACTGTGAAAAATAAATTGGTTTTTAATAGCAGGAGAATAAAATCTATAAATGGAGTGACCAGCAATATCACCTTACTTGTCTTATTGGTAACATTTTTTAATAGTCCTGGACTTCTAGAATGGTTTAAACAAGGAGGAGTTAGACTGGTATTAGTAAATATCTCTACTGGGGCTCTTTTTCCAATAGAGGAATTCTGGCAAAAATAGGATGATACTAGGCTCAAGCAGAAAGGATTACCTGGTCTCACACAATATATATAATATATGCAGCACTTTGCTTTTAAAATTACTATTGATTTTGGGGTGTTCCCCTTTAAGAGGTTTATGCTCGGATTAACTGAAAACTAGACTCACCTTCATACCTTTCTTCCTATTCACTTTTCTTTCTAATCTAGCCTCCAAACATTTATCTACTTGCTACCTTCATCGCTTCTCTTCAGTTTCCAACATATGACCTCACGCTTTTTTTGTTCTGCCTCCAAAAGTTGCTTTCCCTGCACATACTTTTAAATCCCCATTCTTCTTCTCTACTCATTTTGGGTTGTTCACCTGTCTGTGTCCTTTTGTCTGGCTGTCTCCTTTCCTCCATTCTAGCCTGCAGCATCCTTTGTTGCACAGCTCACTGAAAGCTCAAGTTCTCCTTACGCGTGTGAGCAAATTTCTTTCTGCATACTTTAAATTGATGAGCCAGAAAATGTTAAGATTATGGCAACTGCTGGCACTTAGCTTTCATGCCTATATCCTATATTCGTATCTTGTGAGGAAAGAGATTGGGGATTAAACTGCTTGATCGTTCATCAAGGCACAGTATAACCAGCCACGGCTCTAGTGAATGCCCAGGTCATTACTGAAGCTTGGGTCCTCTAGCCCAGGTCCTTATTAGCAAGTTTCATCTGCCCTCAAAGGGAGCACTGCTTTCCACTCTGACAGCCTTTGGTGCAGAAAGTCTTGAAAGTCAGGCCACGTGATTCCTCCGCCAGGATCACTTGTGAAAATAAGAGCATCTGGGGGGGGGGAAGTGCAGAGGCCCTACCTCCCCTTTTTCTTTGAGAAATATTAACCATATAGTTTACTTACCCATTGTATTAAGGAAAAGGGAAATTCATGAAGTAATTTGAATTTCTTGGTCATTTAAATAACATATATTTTTATGCCAACCCTGAATTACTACAGGTTTTTTGTAAACTGGTTGCCACTAGGCATTAATTTCCCAACAGAGCTGCGATAAGGGGTTTGTCATTGTAGTCCAACATGCAGGAAGTGTTTCTTCAATGTGGTACAAATGTTTGAAAATACAGCTCTTTCCCCAGCAAAGAACTGTGTTGGTCAGGACTCTGACCTAAGAGTCTGACTTAAAAATTCTGTAATTGACCCATAGCTCTCTTGAATTGCATTTATCTACCTTGTATATGGCTTTAGTAGTTAAGACCATGTATGTTACGATGTGAAGTGATGGAATAAAGAGGATGATTTCACTGAAAGTGCCATGTGGCAGCAGCTCAAGTTTAATGACTTTTTAAAAAGCTTATGGGAAGAAAGGAAACTGTGTGTTGTATTGTGAGTGAGATGTCACCAAGATCTAAAATTAGAGAAGTTATTCTGAAACACCTAACCTTTCCCCTGAAAAACAAAGAATGTTTAAATTGCATGTTGTGCCTCAAAGTTTCAGTCCCCTCCCACTTGCCCCCTCCCCCACAAGTCTGCATCATTTTATTTTCTTTACTTGGTTTTACCACTGTATGACCCCGTGTTGTATTTTTTCTGAATGACAATGAAAGTAATTGAAAATATTGATTGGCAGTACAGTTAAGTTGTCAACACAACCATTTAATTTGTCAGGAGGACTTGTTAAATTGTCAAAAATCATATAAAAAAACTCCTTCAGTCACTGATGATATACATTAGAGATGTTCACGAATCAAATGGGCCATTTTTGAGATAAGTGTTGAAGAAAAATTCCAAAATGGCTTTCTCCAGATTTTTTTTAAGGTCAGATTAAAAAAGAATACCCAGCGAATACCTGGCTGGCAAACACATTCAGCAACTCTAACTTGGACACAATATTACTTACCTGTTTTCCAACAGCATCCTTACATGCTTTGTATTTGTAACAATCTGGGTTGAAGTTTGGTGTTACTTCTGCAGCAAGTGTGTTTGTTTCAGCAGTTTGTTTGTTTTAATGTTTGGGTACTTTGATCTCAGGTTTTATATGTAGGCTATACCGTAAAAGGCAATGCTATTGGTGTTTTATGGACCTTATCTCTGTCTTAGGATAAATGTTGCATTTTGTTAACGTGGAACTATGCAAAATCTCCTTACACACGATTTGAATCCGTACGCTTAATCTTTGATACTGGTACGGCTTAAGGTATGCTACAGTTCAAATAAAACAGTACCAACTTTTCTGCAGTGTCTTGTTTTTTCTTGTTAATGTAATAGTAATTTGAACTGTAGGTGAGATTTTCTAGGCTGCCTCAGGCAGTTAGTTGCATAATTCTGGTTGGCCTCACAAATCCAACTAATTTATAATGCAATTCAGAGGGAAGTATTCCCAGTGACCCAGGGCATTTCTGCAATTCTTCCTGTAGCTTTCCTTTTCTTGGGGCTGGCAGTACTCTGGAAGATGTTGAATGTTCTCATTTCCATTGGTTTTGCCAAGCTGTCGTGGTTTATCCCCAGCTGGCAACTAAGTCCCACACAGCTGCTCGCTCACTCCCCCCCGGTGGGATGGGGGAGAGAATCAGAAGGGTAAAAGTGAGAAAACTCGTGGGTTGAGATAAAGACAGTTTAATAGGGAAAGCAAAAGCCGCGCGCGCAAGCAAAGCAAAACAAGGAATTCATTCACTACTTCCCATCGGCAGGCAGGTGTTCAGCCATCTCCAGGAAAGCAGGCTCCATCATGTGTGACGGTTACTTGGGAAGACAAACACCATCACTTCTAGCGTCCCCCTGCTTCCTCCTTCTTCCGCCAGCTTTATATGCTGAGCATGACGTCATATGGTATGGAATACCCTGTTGGCCAGTTGAGTCAGCTGTCCTGGCTATGCTCCCTCCCAGCTTCTTGTGCACCTGGCAGAACATAGGAAGCTGAAAAGCCCTCGACTAGTGAAAGTGCTACTTAGCAACAACTAAAACATCGGTGTGTTATCAACATTATTCTCATATTAAATCCCAAACACTGCACTATACCAACTACTAGGAAGAAAATTAACTCTATCCCAGCCAAAGCCAGGACACAAGCCAACAGGGGGAATTGGAAAGTGAGTTCCTTAGTTCACCAACATTATAATCTGTGATATTTCTTATATTAGGACTCTGGTAAAGTAATGTCCTTAGCTTTTAGTCCTGCAGGTTCACAGAATGATGGATTTTGTTGTAAATGTATTAGAGAAAAATATTTCAGTTTTTTTAAAGTAACTAGAAAGATTCATAACTTTCTCTTATACCTGAGCATTTGGTCCATGGTATTTAAGAGCCTTGACTTTACAGAAAAAGGTGTTAAGAAATCTGCATATTATGATCAGGAAATATGAGGAGCAACATTTTAAGATCAAAATTCGTATAGTGTGAGACAGCGATATTATCAAGACTTTCTGAAGATATTAAGTGATATTGTGATCTCAGTTGTGGCCAGTTGTAAATGAGTTTGTGCTCCATATCATCTTGTGTTCTTAAATGAAAAGCATGTGGATGTTGTTTGCTTTTCTCTGTTGATCAGAATACTGTATTAAAAGTCTTAAAAATGTTTCAGACTCATTTTGCCAATTTAGACACAAAATGTACTTCCATCTTTTTTTTTTCTCTGCCAAGCCTGTGCCCTTTTCATTTCTATCTAAAGAGATTTTACTTACCTGGCAAAAAATCAAGTAGTCCTAGTGTGTGGAGTTTTGCATATCTCTGATACTTTGCAGATTTGTACTTTTTGTAAGTATTTTGGGATGTAATGCACTGCATGAATATATAAATACACACAATTAATTTTTACAGCTTATTTTCTTTGAATAAAAAGCTTTCCCTTTTGGTATTAGATCTGTAAGCTAGTTTGTGAAAATACTAGTATTTAAAAAGTAGCTGTAGTATTTACAGCTGTGACTCATTTTTAATAAAATAGACTGTTCAAAACTGAAAACCCATTTCTCTAAGCAATCATTCTTCAACATGAAGAGCCATTAAGAGGAAAGCAGAGATCAGATGCTCTGCAGCTGGATTTAGGAAACTGGAAGACTGATAAATAAATAAATAAACAAGCCCAAAGCACAGCAGTGGGGTTTAGGGAATAGTTAGCAATAATAGCTTGTCTTAGGTCAGAGAATTTCAACCTTATCACATCAGTGTTTTAAGTAACATTTTTTGAAATATGGTTTTGCCTTTTGAGGTTATAAAAAGTCTCCTCCTGCCTTCCCGCAGTGTAGAAAACCATATCATCCTCGTTATGACAGTCTATGCCCCTCCTGCCCCCAGTACATACATTTAAAAAAACCCTACAGTATTATAAATACAATTGTCAATATACCTTAATTTGTCTAAAATCGTTTAAGAAAAAGCTTGCATGTTTTATAAGCATGTTAAATTAGCCATGTGTTCATTATATTGGAGATTTTACATTTTAATTATGATTTGTGATGTCCAAATTATAGGTCGGTGTGTATGCCTTTGTTGAAGTGGCTTTCTCTCATCTATCAGTTCATTTGAGCTGTAATATTACTTTCTTCTAATAAAATTTCAAACTCATCAAGTCAGGACAGGAAAATTGTCCGTGGATTGGTCTCCTACTGAGCTCCAAGTATTAAGAGGGGGGTCGGGTGTCTTCAGAATTGCTCATTCTGCTTGCAGGATGCAGAGAAGCTTTGTGCCAGAGTCCTGACATACGAGAGAGAAGCAGCTCTAACCTGAAAGTTGGAGAATCCTGACCTTAATTGTTCAGGACAGGGACAATGAATCTTGATCCTTGGAACAGTCTTAGCTATTCTGGGAAATGTAGTCATCTCAAAGTATGACAGTTTGGTTATTACTGATTAGACATGTTTCAGATGAGATTTCCAGGGATCAGTGATTAACATACACCATCTACAAGTAATATTTTTTCAGGGTCATATTCTGCAGGGAGCTTGGTTACCTCAAATCCTTCTTAAGTCAATGCTGTCTTATTTAACTATCGGATGGATGTTGGTACAAAAGCTTGCAATTACTTTTCTTCTCCCCCCCCCAACCCCCCCTTTTTTTTTCCTCTCTAAGTTGGTAAGCGTACCAAATTACTTATGGAAAAGCTAATACAGCTAAAGATATTACATAGCAGAGTATGCTGACTAACATTCTCCTGGGAAGTGCTTTCAATAGAACACACCATAAATCTGTTATTTATGAAAGGAGCGCTCTGTCTCTCTAAAGGTGTAATTTCTTTACTGTTGCCAAAAAAATATGTAGCAGTCCTTATTTCCGTAAATGTTTTAGGCTGGGTAGATTCTGAATTTGCAGTGCTTCAAAGAATAATGGCATAAAACAGTCACATAATAGGATGAGAGAGTTTTGGTAGGTACCAAAACGTACATACATCCAGAAAAGTTGCAGTGGCTTGCTATTAGAAGATAACCGAAGGTGATGAGTGGACATTAGAATAGAGTTAATTAGCTAAAAGGAAATGTGAACAGCATGGCAAGTGTCATGTCTGTGAATGTATCTATCGGAGGTCTTGTGGAAGAAATGGATGTTTCCCTCTAGTCTTGGAATTTCCAATAAGCTTCCAAAAGCTAATTGTGTAGTGCAAGACATGTATTTAGTACTATAATTACACTAATGATATTCTTTTGAGGATTTCCCTTCCTGCATATTGCTGGATGCAGCATGGCCTGTTGAGCATTTTAGACTTGTAAAGTGTAGAATATTTTCTGATAAGTGATCTTGCATGTTGCAGGTGCTCAGTGATTTGCAAAGTCTGATTCTGATTAAGGGATGTGGAGAAAAAGTGATCTCAATGGTGCTTGAACTCTAAAAATGTTGGAGATGAAACTATGCCTATTTGGCTTTTGTAGTTTACATTTTGCTTCTTTGTTGGCTTGCTGTTTTGCCATGACTTTACAGTCTTGAGTTGAATTGCCACTCACTGTTGAGTATATACCAATTTTAAACAGGGCAGATAAATATTGTATGCTAACCTAAGCAGCATAGCCTTTCAGTCTACTAAAAATGCAAGTCTTAGCATGATTCCTTGTTCTTCTAGTAACCAGAGAAGCTTACTTTGCTCAGAACAGTGTATTCTATTGAAGAAAAAAAAAAAAATTCTAGTATATATTCTGCTCTTCTGTGTTCTCACTAGCATTTAGGGAACAAGCAGAGAAAAGCAACATGTCTTTGTCCTCTGTATACTGCATAAAGCACACTGTAAGCATTTTACAAGCATAAAGTATGACATTTTTATTTAGTAGTTTATATTTGAGAATTGTGACTATCCAATCCTTTTATTCAGGCCTGATATTTTCTACTTAGTATGTAAAGATGAACTCTTGCATAAGAAAAGTAGCCTAAAATTTATCCTGGGGTCAATTTCTACCACTGTGTCAGGCTTTCATGTGATCTTCGACAAGTCTTTTAATTTCTTGTGCCCCAGTTTCCTGTGCATAAAACACAGCTAAAACTTCTATTTGTTGACAATTGTGTATACTGTGCTGATATTTTTGCAGGTCAGGGGCTTGTTCTTACAATCTGGGTTTGGCCTCTTAGAATGGCTGTGGCCTTGGTCTTGGATTGTAATGCAAACCACAGGCTGATGCCTATAAAGACGTTTTTGTCTTTGGGGCACCTAGACAGTCTTCACAGCAGGTAAAGAGCTGAAAGAAGCTGGCAGAGTAACAAATTAGTATTTGTCTACATGTTTATATCTGTGGTTAAATAATAAATTAAAAGTTTTGTATAGTTATTTGTAATCCTCATATTAACAATATCTTAGACGAATAGCATTCTAATGTGCAAAAGACCTTGCACTGTTAGGTTTGCTTACTTGTGAATGACTGATCCATTGCGCCATCAAAAAATAATAGTTAACTCAGCTAAGTGAAATGACACAATAAATTTTGAACTCTCACCAAATCACTGTTTCACTCATCATTGATTGCTCTTTACTTATTTATGTTCATCAGTTACTATTTGTGTTGTCATTCTTTTATGGCTATGTCAATGTGATAAAATCATATATCTAGCTGTCTCTCTTGCATCCCTTCTTACAAAATCTGTACTACATTTTTCATTGTGTCCTATATTTTTATATCAACTGCTCACACAGGTGCTGGTTATTCCCTTTAGGAAAAAAGTATGTTCCATCAAAGTATTCAACTATGGCTTCCATACTTGTGACTGTCATTTTCTGAAGAACAGACTCTAATGTGGTTTTTGGTTTATTGTGGAATATCTGGCACCTATTAGCCTGTAACCATCAAAAAGTGATGAATTAGCGATAGTGACTTACACTTGGTCCTTTAATGCCTATCTACACCCAAAAGTGAGTTTAAAACTTCTTTTATTTCCTTTTGGTGTGATCTTCAACAAAATTCAGATAAAAAGACATCCCCCACACTGACTCCAACTCTGCAGTCTTTGAACCCAGGACTTGATGACGAAACAGTATTGCATTAATTCTTGCACCATTTAGTCTCCTTATCTAATAGCACAGGCTTATTCTTTGTAACTAACAACAATGAAGGGTGCCTTTAAGAAATCTCCAGTGAGCATCGAGGCATTACAGATTAGGTCAGTAGAACTGCTGCTAGGTTGAGCATGATGGATGAGTGGGAGAATGAGTTTCTGCCGCACAGTATTGTGAAATCTTTTCATTGTCACCAACGGGCCTATGAGGGGCTGATGAATGAGGGAGCAAGTGTCAGAAACGCCCTTCCTTGCCCTGGTACACTTTTAATATCTCCCAGAGCTACAGGATGAGTATTGATAAAAGTAAAGTTTAAAAATAACCATGGAGTGATAGGTAGCAATGATTTAAGGAGAAAGCAGCGATGGGGTTAGAGAGGGTTCATTTTCCAAAAGTGCACAGAAGAGAGGAAGCTGAACTGTGTGGATCAGAGAAGGAGCAGGAGGCTTTTTGTAAGAAGCTAACGTGATGGGGATGACGAGTTCCTTGATGGATGAGTTACTTCCATCTGGTTCCAGTATATGTAATAAATAGCTGTGCTCGTGTTTGACCTCTCCCACTTACCAGGCGCATCTTTGTCTTTTGGGATGTCCAGGAGGGAACTGTCCATTACGGTCAGGAGGAAGAGAGAAAGAGTGACCGACATATGGAGCTTGGGAGGCTTATAGGTTTGCACATAGGGCAAGGGAAAATGGTGTCAAAGTTGTATAAAGTGAACAAGAGAGAAATTGTTCCATTACTTCCTGTGCAATTTCATTTTAGAGTAGGGGGCATATTTTGAAATGGTTTCCTGCATAAAAATCTTGCAAAGTCTGATTGTTCTTGTTCTGGATTTGTAGATTAATTTTTTTTTTTTTTTGCCTTGACTTCTATTTTTTTTAGAATCTTTTCTGTCTCATCAAGGGAAAACTTGACAAAAGAACTGTGTTCCTTAATGTAAGCATTTAGCTGAAGGGCAGCAAGAGTTCTTGCTTATGGATAGACGATGTCTCTGCATTTGGAAAGTTTTATCACAATAGATAGACAGGGATGAGCCAAAGATTTCTTTTGCTGATTGTGGAGAACTTCATTCTGGAAAGAAATAGTTCATTATAGCTTCAAGAAGTCTGCTCAGAAACCAAAATGTGGTGCTAGATGTTTTAAGCCTTCAAAAGTAATCTGAATTCCTATTTTTCTATTGATTAAGCTAGAAATGGTATGCCAATAGAAACATTGGGTGAAGAGCCTGAATGAATCCTGTGAGTGTAAGGAAGTCAGGGTCTTGCGCTGCAAATATTAAAACTAATTTCCCCTGCCTTTCCATTGAAAAGCCTTTTT
>NW_009228249.1:0-8738 GCF_000690835.1 Fulmarus glacialis | reverse complement strand
AATAAAGGATGGAGATTCTCCTTAGCCTGAGAAAAAAGCTTTTCCTGACAAGACTCTTCAGTCCATTAATGTGATTCCACATTGTTCTTCCCAGTTCACCTATAATTTCCCTCAAAAATAAGTCACATACTTGTAGTCCCTTCATCATCAACATCCCCAGAACAGAAACTGCCTAGCTTCCAAGATCTCCTCTCCCAGGCAGACGTGGGCATCATAAAAACACACAAGAAGGATCTGGGGACCAGCTACAGAGCAGTGGATGGTGGCCCTGTCCGTGCACAGGGAATGGATATGGGTACAGACAGCTCTTGGGTCGTAGAGCGGGACTGCGCTCTTTCTTCGGGACAGAGACAAAACCTTCAGCTGTGACATGGTTATAAGAACATCCAGGAACATAAGGCATCAGACCCTCTGATTTCCAATTCATGCTTTTAGGACTATAGAGAGCACTTGGGCATTTCGTTTCTCTGCACCAACACCCCTCCTCCCCATCAGCTCTCCAGCTATCCTGATGAGGCAGGATCAAGGCAGGGAAGAACCACAGCTATGAGCAAGGCTTTACTGATGTAGAGCTAGGCAGACGAACTATCCACAAGTTCAGAGGGGAAGCAGCATGCAGGCCTGTCCTGCTCCCCAGAGACCATCACTCAGAATCATGTTCCTACATCAGCAGCTGCCCAAACAGCTCTTACAAGAGGCAAATCAGGAGAGAGTCAGTGACTCATCAGAATGAAAAGTCTGCCTGGTTCCCCATCTCTTTGCTGGAACTGCTATAATGCTCAGCCAGTTATTTTGATGGCGTTAACGTTTTTTAATCGGAGAAAACTCCGAGCCTCCAATCCTCTTGGGAAGCTCACTGCACCAAGGCGTGAGAACTCTCAGAGCTTGGAAAACATTCAAGAGGCTCTTCTTGGCTCCACAAGTCCTACAACCAGATACTCTCAAGAGCAGAAAAGGAAATGTGGCCATCCTCACTTGCAGTGACACAGGTCTCTCGTTGCAACTCTCCTTGATCAAAGCAGCCTTCTTCCTGCCGAGTAAGCACATGATGTCTTGGGGTGATGCAACACATTGCCTCTGTGGCCGTTAGCGAGGGAGCTCTGCCTGCCTGCCTCCTCCTCAGCAACACAGAAGCTCCCAGTGTTGTCTGGGTTGCTAGCAAGACATTCCATTCAGGGTGTCCATGCTTTATGGCTACACAGGCATGGAAACACATCTGCCACCTGTGCAGTGCTCCCTCGCAGGGAAGCACAGCAGGCCACCCCCACAACACGGCTGCAGACCACCGAGACAAAACACGGGGAACTACCAGCGCTGACAAAACACCATTGATGTTTCCAGCCCCTCCGGGTGCTAGTGGTAATACCCTGAACCACAGCTAGCATCGAGTGCGGGACAAAAGGATAAAGGAACTGGGAATGGCGCAGGGAAAGTACAAGCCAAGGAGCGTGGAAGCAGCAGTGCAAGAAGCAGCCATTCAGCGCCACGGCAAGCGGCACTGCCCATCTCCAGAGCACTCCTGCATCCAGGTATCTGGCAATTCCTCCCCCTGCTGCAGCAGCTGCCTATCCCTCTGGTGTCAGGAGCACTGGTTTCTAGGTAATTTTCAATTTTCTTTCAAAAAGGAACATATATCCTGGAACTGGACTGTCTAGATAAGCTCCGAGGTGCGAGCTCCCAGACCACAAAGGCAAGGTGCCATTTAAGACCTTGCTGGTTCACCCTGGCCTGAGTGAAAGGCTCTGTCCCCAGGGCTGCCACTGAACAGCACAGCCAGCACCTGTACAGCTTCTGAGGATGCTAATGGGCAATGCCCATAAGCAACCCCGCAGGTGACAATAATTCACTATGTCCCTGACAGTGGCTTATGTTTAAAACCTTGTCTGCAAGCTGCAAAAGACAGTTACTAGCCCTTGGTGAGTCCATTTCTGGAAGTATGGGAGGAGGAAAATAGGGTAGGATTCTCTAACCTTTGGGATTAAATATATACTGTAACAACAGTGACTTTCAGCTGGGAGACAAGCAGTTCTTTCTCCTCTTCCTCCCTCCCGCCCCCATCCGTCTCTGAAATTGAAACAAGCAACGTAAAAAGGTCTCTTTCTTACTAACGTCCTCACTTCAAGTCGCTGTAGCTAATCCCAAAACTTGCATTTGTCCAGCAATCCTAATGTCTTTGCAAATTATTGGCGAATCCACCTTATAGTCAAGTTTTCTTTTGAACTGCTGAGAGTCCTAGTTACTGTGGCTCATTTTTACTTCCTTTTAGTGGGAGCCTTTTATTTATTTATTTAAATAAAAACATTTTGACAGCTGGAAAAACTGAGACACAAAGCTGGTAACCGATTCACCCAACACAATGCCACAAAATCAAGAACGGAGCCCAGGAACAGTGATGGCTGCACCCATGCCTTGGTCACGAGGCCACCTTGTCAGCCACGTCACATCTACCACGCCGAAAGCCGAGAAGCTGCAAAACTTCTGTGGAAGCCCTAACTTGGTTTGGGAATAAAATAGCATTTGGTTGTTGCGAGGGAGGAAACAACCACAGGTTATCAGCTGGAAAGCTAAATATTTGGCTTGCGCAGAGCTCCCCAGCGCTAAGTCAACACAACCTTTCAACTCAGGCTGGCTCCAAAGGCACACACCCGCCACCTGGCCCAGAGCTTGGCCCCGGCCCGGGAGGCAAAACCGGTTAGGAGGGAGGTCTCCCAAGTCAGCACATTTTCCAAGCCCTCATGCCATACAGAGCGACAGATTAAGAAGGAGATTCGGTGTGGAGAGAGACAGAAACCCCCATAAAGTGCAGCCCAGGGTCAGGCGAGGAGGACGACAGCCGGGCGGTGAATCACTGCCATCAGGTGATGCACCAGCAAGGCTAATTTTTGCTCACTGACTAAGAACCAAGAACCTTCTCTGTAATAACAAAACCAACCCAGCAAGACCAACTCAGCACAGGCTGATACAGCACAACTCTGGCTGAAGAGGCTCCATCTATCAGTCCTCTACACACGTGCCAAAACCAAAGGGTGAAAGTAGCAAGAAAAAGGCAAGATTTCACAAACAGCATATATACCGTGTGACTCATTTCAGGCATCTTCAGCGAGGAAGGCTAGAGCTAAGCAGACAGATAAGTGGGGAAAATAAAAGTTCTAGCTAAAAACAAAGTGAAGGCAGCGCTTGCCGATTGTAGCTGCCACAGTACTTCAAATACCCACCAACAAAAATGGGAGCAGGAAACAAAAGTTTTCCAGGAAAAGCCTCTCCAGCAGTAAGCTCAGTTCAGCTCATTTTGCAGACGTGCTCTTTAAGGATGGGACATAGATTTAAGTTCTTAATATTCTAGACCAAGAAATTTATCCAGGAGATCGAAAAAGTGATTTTTAAAAATGGAGAGGGATTTCCAACCCAAAGTCTACACATTCCTTAAAAATCCCCTCAAAGACCTTACTTCAGGGGGTGCAAGGAAGAGATTTCCAGAGGTATGCAGGAGATATGGTCCTCTTCAGAATACAGATGAGTTCAAGTCTTTGTGAATTGGAGGAAAGATGATACGCACACTAAGCACTCTTAATGAACCTCCGGCAAGTACAAGAACAAAGCCGCGATTCCTGGAGTAATAAAATAATACCTCATAACCATATAATTACCTTGTGCAACTAACTGCTGCACGAGGTCAAAGCAAACAGTTTAGTAAGACTTTCATGAATGACTGTAATAATTTTAAGAATGAAAACAAGTGAAATTATGTTCCAAAAAAGGCAAAAAAACCCCCACAACACAAGGTCCTCAGGGCTCATCAGCTACAAGTGGCCAATAACGCACTTCTTACCAAGACATGTATCACACAGTTAGCAAGACATTAACATTTTCTTTGGCTTCTTCTGATGTATACAGCAACACTCACAGCCAAATACTGGATCTGGGAATAAAGAAAGCATTGGCTTGTTCTTGTGTGTGAACAAGACAGAATTGCAAAGTTGAGCTTTTGCAGCAGCAGAGGGAGATGCAGGCCTGACCAGTTGGGTCATGGTCTATTTTGGTCTTACAGTTCCCCTGCTTCTAAATCGTGTGGGGAAAGGGACAGCAAGTCCAGCCTCATCCAGAGCAAGAGGCTCAAACTAAGGGGCTGGTGGGAATTACTGAGCTAGAAATACGGTTCTCAAAGACAACCTGCACTGTTATCTGAAAGCTCGGGAGAGTTTCAACTTCAGATCCAAAACAGGATTTGGGTATGTAACAACACAAAAGTTTTAAGCGCCAACTCCATGTGCGTGTTACAGATAGAAACAAAAGTTCACTTTAGAAAGGGACACTGGTAGGGAAGTAATGCTAAAACGCAAGGATGATGCATTAGCAGACACAACACAGGCAAAGCTATCGAAGCTGGCCGTTAATACAATTTATCAACACGCACTCCTAAGTATGTCTTGCACCAAAGCTCTTCAGTAAACACTGCGCACAGGCATGGCACTGCTAAAACACGGCCACCGATCACTCTCTGTTACACCGTGCAACACACAGCGACTGGGAAAGGAGGGGAATTTTGGCTATGGACACTGAGATTTCCTTTTCCAACTTATGAGGGCAAATGCACAGCAAAACAGATCAAAATGCACAGCAAAACAGATCACAGGGGGCAGGGGGGGTGGGGGGGCGGGCAAGAAAAGATGCTCTTGCCTTAAGAGTCTATCTTACAATTTTCAGCCGAGCAAGCCACCAAAATACGCATTCTCCTCCCAACCCTGAACACATAGACATAGTCTAATGGCCTGAATACCAGACTGCAAGCCAGGAACAATTTTGCTTTTTAATCTCTCCTCTTCAACTGACTTCCAGGGAAGTTGTTTTACCGATTTAGACCTCAATTTCCTTATCACAAACAGGATAAACTGTTCGGCAAGTATTTCTCCTCCCAGGGGTCTCTGTATGTAGTAGTAAATATTTTTTACAGTATTATTTTAGTGCTTTAGACAAGCTTTTTTTAAAACAAACAGAAGCAGCTTTCCTGCTGTTTTTGCTCCTCTGCCAATCCCTATGTTTAATTTAATGGAGATCAGCCATGATGAGAAATCATGGGGAGTCACTAGGATTTTTCTATTTTGTCCTCGCATAGCTAAAAATAAAGCAGGCATCTGCCATCTGCAGCAACGAGTTTGAAAGCATGGAGTAAAACCCAAGGCAGAAACACTTCCTTGAGCCTTACCCCAAGTCATCGCACTGGGATTCATATCGGAAAGTATCAGTGCCACAATGATTTGCATATCCCTGACACCATGGAAAAGCAAAATTATTGCAGGGAATTCTAAAAAAATTTTAATTTGCATAAATCATAAATTTGCATTAAAATATAAAACACATATGGGAATACATCAACTCCCCTCTACTTGCCTCTCAAATAACAGGTACAGGTAATATACAAGTTCCCCACAAAACGGCAAACGTCTTCAATTCAACTTCCATTGCTCTTGGCGGCACTCAGAACGTCGTACGACCATTTACAGAGCAACTCATCTAGCAGATTGGGAAAATGCAATAGGATACATTGATCCCTGGTATAATTAATTATACCAAGACTAATTTAGCTGTCTGAAATCTGCATACGTGCTCCCTTATAAGTATTTCTGGGCCACAGATGTCTACTGACGATTTTGCTTTAAACCAACCACTTCAAACCCCGCAGCATACATGGATGCTGCTGCACCATGTTAGCCATCACGGCTTTTCTGACTAGCTTGCATAATACTCATTTCCCACCAGAAGTCTCATTTTCCGCTTGCAACACGTTCAGCCCAAAAAGTCAAAAAAAGTTTGGAAATGACTATCCAATGACTACACCCCATGAAGAATGGCAGGAAATCTTTCAGGCGAGTTTGTGATAGCTCATGAGCGATTTGGCCAAGTCACAGAGCTACTAGAGATTTACCTCTGGTTTTCAAAATCCACCTGCTAAAAGCTGTACCACTTATCTCATTGTGATACAGTTAGAAATAAATGGACTAAAGTTCCCATCAGCACAAGAGACCCGCTGCGGTTAGGTGAACAGAGGAGAGGAGAGAGCTAACTTCATGACACCATGCATTACTGTGACAGGCCAAACTCTGCAGCCGGAGAGCGGATTAAGGAGATGGAAGAGGGAAGGGATCACCGAAAGAAGAGGAAGGTCAACTGTCGTAATTTCATATCTTCCTTACGGTTTCTTGTGCATAAGTAGCACTGCAGTACTGTCATCAAACTGTATCAGTTCTCCAACTGAATGGCAGTACAAAGAGAACAAAAATTGGGCCTCAAAAAGGAAAATATGTATAACAGAATATCATACTGCACAATTAAGTATGACAGATCAAGTAATACTAAAGCCTAAAGATCCCAAGCATTTAAGTAGATTCTGCAAGCCAAATTCAACCTTCCTCTGTATTTCTCAGTCCATAAACATGCCAGGATATAAAATTTCACAATGGAAAAACAAAAGAATGGTTGGAAATCGGTAATATTTTTAAGACCAAATGTTCTAAGAGTAAACAAATTCAGCCAAATCTCTAACTGATTTTCTTCAATGCTAAAAAGCACATACATCTTTGTACTGGCAAAATACCTCTTCTTTAAATCCCGAGTACGAATCCAACCCCTCCAATTCAGAGTTTCACATCCGTAAACTAAAACTGAACCACATGCTTGTAACTGCCAGAAGAAAACTTTTTTCCAGGATTTCATGACACTGAGGCACAGGGAAAGCACTGAGACTGAGGAGTAGGACGGTCTCAGAATGAGTACTATCTTGTTGCTTTGCACTATATCCATCTTTAGGAGCTGTAACTCTACAGAGTCGTACTGAGTGGCCCAACTGGCTTCTGAACTGAATGCTCATGGAAATTGAGAACCACCTTAACAAACATTTCTAGCATATATGCTCTTGCTGTATTCTCAAACATCCATATTTGATGAAGAGGAAAAAAAATGTTTTATAACACCCAGACTTGAGTTGCCCAAGTCAATTTGCAATACAGACACGTTCAGAGAAAGATTTGTGTTCAGTGCTGCTCAGCAGAAAGGTGTGGTTTGTTCCCCCTCAAAAACTACATACGTAATTCGATTCTCTATAATTTCAGACCAAAAAGCAGTGTCTGAAGAAAGCATAGACAAAAAAGTGATTAGGCCTGTCTGCTTTTGAGTAATACATAACAGTATAACTATATTGGCGATGTTACATCAGCACATATATTGCTAATATAGGCAAGCCACTTAGACGAGAATAGCTTTATTTCCTTAGCTACCACAGGATGCCATTACTGTCTCTGTAAAAAAAATAATTCAGCAATGTGCTAACCTGTACATCGCAAGAAGTTTTTAAAAGAATTTATCTTCTTACAAGCAGAATAGAAACATACTCTGCAAAAGTAGGAAGCAAAATGTTTTACCCCCATTTTACAGTCAGAAAGACTGTAAAAAATAAAAAGTAAAAAATAACAATAAAAGGCCTACCTTTTCTAAGTTATCAATGATTTCGAATGCTCAGGTTGAAGCAATATAGACACTTCTATTAGCAGGAGTGTGAATACCCAGACATTCTGAAAATCAGGTCTCAAATGCCTGCAAGTCACTAGGAGGCTTGCAGACCTCTGTGGTCTTGAGATTCGGAGTACACATCACGCTGGACACAGTTACCTGGGTAAGTGATATTACCCGAGCTCCTCTGTCCTCCTAAATAAATCAGACCTGGACAGCATCCACCCTACATGCTGGTTTGCACTGCAAAACCCCAGTCAAAGATGCTCAAGAACAGAAACAAGGAGTAGCTGCATCTACACCTGAAGAACTTCCAGTCCAATAAGGGGCAACAAGGAGCGGGTGAAGTGTCAGCCCAACTCCCAGAGGTCAACATCACCTCGCTACCACTTTGGCTCCAGTGGGCCCAGGTTTTACCAGCAGAGCATCATCCGATCGCGATACCAAGTGCTTCGGTTGAAGGAGCTGGCGCTCCAGAGGAGCGGCTGAAAGGAGAAACGAGCATCAGAAACAAAGCCACTCCAACAACAGGAGTGCCAGGAGGTGAGCAAAGGAGCAGACTGCGGATTAAAGGGCTGGGGTCCTGCTCTGCTCTTGACATGCTGGAACTGAGCCATTCCAGTCCCATCCCCATTCCCGTACTACCGTACCCATCTCCCAGAAAATCTTTTCTGATCACAGCAAGTTAACAGACCTGAGCTGGTTACAGAAGGGATGTATCGCCTCCATAAACTTTACGACTCATTGCTTTGGAATATAGGCATCTCATTCCTTCACTTACAGTCGTAACAGATGCCTGCGAAAAGACATGCACAAGAGTGATCGTAAATTGCAAACAAAGCTGCCTCTGTTTCAGCTACAGGTTTACATGTTAAAACAATTCTGGAGTAGTGAAAGTGCTACCTCATGTAATAAAGAAAATCATCAGCCTAACTGCTATCCTACCTAATGGAGTACGATTGATACACTGTTTTCTTAGCGGTACAAAAAAGAACAGCCATAGAGATGTGCACCCGCATCCATTCTGGAAACGGTACCTTATAGCGGGTTAGATTTGCCTAGACTTACAGAGGGCTGCTTTAGCTCTTCATCTTCCACAGGACGGTGCTCTCTCCTACCTCCTTTGTAGGATTGATTACATAGGGACAGTGTTCTAAAAGCCCAAAGCAAACCTACCCGTGGCCCCAGACCAACTTCCTCGCGTTGAATCCTCAGCCCTGCTATCACAGAGCACC
>NW_009228248.1:1704-2144 GCF_000690835.1 Fulmarus glacialis | reverse complement strand
ACATCTCTGGTACCGCTCTGCCCCTCTCTGCCCTGTGACCCGAAGTCCTGCACCACTTCTCGCAGCAACCTGCACCTTTGCAGGGCTGGCCATGCCCTGCACCCTGGCTGTGTCTCCCTCCCCGTCCCTGTCTGCCCCCATGGCACCCCCTCCCTGCCCGCCCCGCTCCAACAGCTCAGGCCCCTCACAAAAGCAGAGACCCTGCCAGCATCCTGGCCCCACGTGGCACCGCAGCCCCGCGGTACCCAAACGGTGCAGGGCAAAGAGCATCGGTGCCCAGCGTGTGTCTAGACCATGCCAGGGCTCCTGCCGGGGGATGACACCCACAGTTTCAGACACCAGACCCCGCCCCTGTAGCTCTGAGGAGGGGCAGAAGATGCTCTGGGTAGCGGAGGCGAGGGCTGGAGGGGGCACCCGGGCTGCCAGGTGTTGCAGGGGGA
>NW_009228248.1:955-1470 GCF_000690835.1 Fulmarus glacialis | reverse complement strand
CAGCCAGTGTGAAATCGGTCTGATTAGCAATTAGTCCCATTGTAAAAGGATTAGCCGGACCCCATTGTTTGGATGAGTGACTTGACTATCAATTTGCATCTGGCAGCGATGATGATGATGATGATGCTGCTGTGCTGGGAGCGTTTCCCCCGTGTCCTTTTGACCGGACAGATGCTGTCTGGCAAGGCTGTGCCCGGCACGGCGGCGGGGTGCTGGTGGACCCCCGAGATGGGCATCAATGCCAGGCACAAAGGTGCCCTTTGCAGGATCCCGAGCACCTTGCCAATCCCCACCTCCAGCACCACCCCAGCAGCATGTCCCAGGGGTCACCCCTCCAGCCTTGGGGTGCCCACGGGTCTCGGGGTGCAAGGGGGGCTGGATATCCTCCTGCCTGCCCCAAGGAGAGCAAAAGGGGGGAAACAAGTGCAATTCAAGTGAGAGCAGGATTGCACAAGCCCTGGTCTGGGCCAGAGCTGGGGACAGCAAATGAGGGGGCCCCATTGACCTGACCCTGT
>NW_009228248.1:475-716 GCF_000690835.1 Fulmarus glacialis | reverse complement strand
CCCCTGCCACTTCCCCTGCACCTGTCTGCTGTCCCCGTCACTGTCCCTGGACTGCCACCCCTCCCTGGTGTCCCCACATCACTTGGGTTTTTTCTGAGCAAAACCACAAAACCCCAAAATCCCAGTCCCCAGCCCCCTCCCCACACATCCTACCCCTCCCAATGGCAGCACAGCCCGGTCATGCTCACCGAGACCCCACGCGCTCCCAGCGAGCCCAGCCCCGTGGCCGGGGGCCTGCAGG
>NW_009228248.1:0-227 GCF_000690835.1 Fulmarus glacialis | reverse complement strand
TAAAAATCGCCAGCATTGGAATAAATATTCCAGGGGTCAGAGGCTGCTACCAGCCACGATGGTGCCTCATCCCGGGGGATGTCATTCAGGAGTGGCGGTGGCACGGGACAGTCACCAGTGACACCTCCAAAGACGTCATATTCGCCCAAGAAACAGCACTGCCCATGGGCACCAGCACCTAAGTGCACCATGGCCTCTTGGCACCATCCCCTGGCGATGGCCAGCCC
>NW_009228247.1:7735-25889 GCF_000690835.1 Fulmarus glacialis | reverse complement strand
CCTGTAGCGCTGCATGAGGTTGTTGTGACTCAAGTCTGGCACTTGGCCTTGTTGAACCTCATACAATTGGCCTCGGGCCATCGATCCAGCCTGTCCAGGTCTCTCTGCAGAGCCTTCCTACCCTCAAGCAGATCAACACTCCCGCCCAGCTTGGTGTCATCTGCAAACTTACTGAGGGTGCACTCGATCCCCTCGTCCAGATCATTGATAAAGATACTAAACAGAACTGGCCCCAAAACTGAGCCCTGGGGAACACCGCTTGTGACCAGCTGCCAACTGGTTTTAACTCCATTCACCACAACTCTTTGTGCCTGGCCATCCAGCCAGTTTTTTACCCAGCAAAGAGTACGCCCATCCAAGCCACGAGCAGCCAGTTTCTCCAGGAGAATGCTGTGGGAAATGGTGTCAAAGGCTTTACTAAGGCACGTGTACTTCCAAAATCTCTCACAGCTTTCTAGAGGCAGCTTTATTTTATGGTAAATTCATCCTCTCCTCTACTGCTATCAAATATTACTCCTGGCAGCTTTGATTTACTCACTGTGAAGAGTGACTGCGAAAAAAAAAAAAATTATACCAAAACATTTTCATGTGTCGTATCCAGAAGCACAAGTGATACCATGCGACTACAACAGTGATGCTGGCAGTTTGACCATGGCCTTTTTGAGAAGAAATTTTTTTTAATCTAGCAGACCAGGACTTAATAAGAATCTACTGATGAAATCTAAAATTGCCTATGAGATTATCATAATAGTCCCACCGGTCCTATAAATTTAATAGAATTTTCTGACCAATGACAAGAACATAATTCAATGCAGCAGGATTCTCACATTTGATTGGTGGAATGAAAGATGTTAAAAGACTTAGTGACCTCAGTGTCTAAGAAACTATTCCCTTCCGTGCTTATTCCATAGGAAAACAGGGAGAGTAAAAGAATGCTTATCTTATTTAACTAAATTTTCAAAATAGGTAATAATTTTTGAGGTTTACCATATTTCATTTTTGTTAGTAGAGGAATACCTATAAATAGAAACTATATTATGTTTCATTGCATTTCTTTTATATTGGTTTTTGGGCTTTTGCCATTCTTCTTCTGTTTGGAAAAGTCACCATATTTTCGCTCCCTAATGAAATTCAGGTGAGCAAAGAGCAGTTCATTATTCTTTGGCAGATAAATAGCTGCCCTTTTTTCAAATATGCTAAGGTTTTATGTATAGAATTTCACTCCCAAATTGGTAGTGACAGAAATTAAACCATAAATGCAGTTTAAAACACTCTTTGCCAATGGAGCGAATATATTGTAGTCTCGGTCGATTTTTGTGCCTATTGGTTATGATCTGTTCACAACAAAGATTTGCCAGACAGATGTACCCACTCTCACATCTAATCAGTTGTGTGTGCAGAAACAAAAAAAACCCACCCTAACAAAACAAAAAAAGCAAGGCTGGAGTAGTGGTCCTGACTTTACTAACTAAAACAACAACTGCAAAGTAAAATTTTCCCTCATCATGTCATTATAATTTGTAATTATTCTGAAGTTGCATCTTATAGCGATCATCTTTGGTTTGAGGTAGCAATCTTGTCTGGTTTTGTAGGCTGATGAGTTCCAAGCATTTTTTCTGAAATAATGACAGATGGCAAACAAATGAGGGATAAACTAACCTGCTAAATAATATGACATGAAATTTAGCATTTAAATTCCCATCTGGAATGCCTTTACACTCAAATAGTCTTCCGAGGTTTGGGTGTGGATTTACTCAAAGTGCTGCACATTTCTGAGTCTGTAATGTAATTTTGAGTCCCTGGCAATAGGCTGAGGCGCACACATGACTGCTCAACTGATATGAAAACCTCAGGGACCACAGAAGGTAGCAATTACATACCCTCACAGGGTGCTTATTGCTTGGGGGTTTTAGACATTATTATTGCAGAAAGCTGCGAAGCACACTGCTTAACAGCCGATTCCTGAAAGCTATCAGCACTGATACTGTTATCATATTCTGATTTCAGCATTCCCTGAAATTTCATGACTTGCTATTCCCTTTTCCTTTCCTGTAACCAATTTAGGTACACTTTAAAATAGCACAAATCCTGGTTACTCTTCTCATAAATCCATTATCCTCTCTGCTAATCCAATCAACATGTATATTGACATATGCACTTTGTTCGAAATGGCTTCATGGAAATCATAAGTAAATAGTCAACATGTCAACTGCTGAGTGATTCTGGAATATACCAATGGTAACATGCAAAAAAAAAAAAAAATCCCACTTTTTAAAGGAAATGCAAAGTATTTATAAATACAGTGATTCAAAGTATTATCATCTGACAACCTCTCATTATCACTACTAATATCCAGGGCTTTGTTTCTGTAGATTTCAAACATTTAAATACTGTTTTATATATCAAAATTATATTTCTTATGTGCATTAGTTTCCTTTTGGTAATGCAGTATGTTCAGACTTCTTCCTCCTATTTTTTTCATAACACTGGTAGCGTTCCCTAAGCTATATGCTGGCATCAGGAGTGACTATTTGGAAAAAAATCCTGATACACTGTATTTAACATGCACACTTGCGGCAGGGACACTCATATGTACAGAGCACATCTCACTAATGCCTGGCTTAGCCAGATGTTTCTATACTGAAATAACAAACAGTAAGCATAGTGGACTAAAATCCATTTAGCATTATCCACTAGCAAAACTCCAAAATCCACTAGCACTTAACTTAAAAAAGTGTTTTAATACCTGATTTGTTTTAATTAGGTTGGACTTGGCATTGTGTTTACCTTTCAGATTTACTGTGGGAGACACTTGCACAGTGTCCAAGGGGTTGCTTTTTATATTGTCATATTTTGAACAGAAAAGTAAAAATTATTAAATATCAGCTCAATCATATCTGTTAAGAACATTGTATCTACATTAAATTATAAACCCACAAAGTTCTTCAGGGTCAATTCTTTTAGCTTTTGAAATGTAATTTAGTAATCAGTTTAATATCTAAGATTTTACCATTAGTATCACATGATCAGTCAGCATTATATATATAGATATAAAAAATACAAAAATGATACTCTTAATGGCATGTTTTTGACATAGTTGTACCTTCATTTAGGTATTTTGCATACATGTTTTCATCATACTTGGAAATTTTTGAAGGTGTGTGTGACTGCCAGGCTCTCCTTAGCGTTCCTGCAAGTTACTGATGAGAATATTTTCACTGGAGTCAATGATTTGCCAAGGAAAGGTAAGAACACACATCTGAGAGCCTGAGAACGGCCCTCCTGTCTCATACATGATTGTCCCTAAAGAGAGACAACAATTTACATGCATCCCTTGCTTAATTCCAGGGCTAGTGAAGGGTGTCAGACTTCCAGCTCCTGATTCTGATGTCTGTTTTTCACTAGTTTAAGGCTGTTTCAAATTATTCTGTTTATACATTTTTCTTATTTTACCTTCCCCCCCGCAACTCCTCTCCTTCGGATGCTGTTTCCCACACAGCAGCTGGTGAAGGACACAGCTGTATTGTCTTTATGAGGACAGAGAATTCCCTAGGGCCAAATCTTTCCCACATTGACTATTAAGGCAAAGTCTTATCTTTAGGCTTCCTATAATATGTCTAATTTGTAGATAAATAAATGAACAGAATATACTGTTTCTGTCTGCAGAAGAATGTTTTAGTAAAGAATAAATAAAATTGGGATGATAGGGACGGTATGCTTGGGTACTAATGGAAGACATTCCCACTATGGAGCCCAAACAAGTGAGGAATACAGTTCCTACAGTGTGAGGAATCAGGGCCATGTGTTGCATGTGGGGCCGGTTGCTCTCCGTTCTGTGGGGGTTCTGCCATTAGTCAACTGAGAGGCTTGCACAAACCAGTCAGAGTATGGTTGTGACCCAGTTTTCAGAGTTGTGAAATGGAGATTTAATACTCGTTCACCTGCCTCACAGGGAAGTTAGAGGATCCCTCAGTTTCCAGGAGTGCTTTAAGATGTAAGGTGTGCTACCAAGTATTAATTCTTGTAAGTGGGAATTAATACAATGATCACTTTCTAGAGTCAGCTCCACTAACGCTATCAGGTTACTATGCTGGTGCAAAACAACCTGCTAAACAGCCTGCCCCAGTTATCTCTGAGACAAACCTCTGCTGTAATTTTTTTCTAAAGCTCCTATGAAGAATGACTGAGTCAGTGTATTGCTAGGTTCAACAGTGTGCTTTAAACCACTCTAACACGCTGCATAATGCCTGCTGAGTTTTGAGAGCCCTTGTTCATTCTCATGAGGGATAACTGTGATTTTTATATCCATTTCAAGAGCATAATTTGTGAATATCAAAGCAGTGCTAACTACTGTGATTTAGATTCTCCCCTAGTTAAATCCACTGACTTCAAGGAAACTGTGTCAAGTTACAGCAGATGAGCTCTCCGCCCTGTTTAATCAGAAACTTTCTGAGAAATTGTTACTTAAAGGTGAACATCTCTGTATGCAGAGAGAGTAAAAAGCCTATCCACAATTTTACTTAGACACTGGATGTCCAGGCATTGAATTCTTCTCTTGTACCTAGGACCCGAATTGCTTGTCCAGCTCTCTCTCCCTGTTCGAAGGGGAAGACTTTTCCTCCTAAAAATGAACCAAATGGTGCAAGCAGGGCACTGACATTGACTTGTCACTGAGGTATCCAACAAGTCCTCTCATCTACCTGATTATTATAACAGGAGATGATGTGAAACTCTGTTAGTTAATCCACAGAGACTGTCTAGAGATTTGGAAGAATATTGCAGGAATATAGGAAGAATATTGCAAACAGCTACTTAAAACACACTCTGTGCTTAAATCTAAATAATGTTGATTAACTGTTGCTGTACTATGAAGAGTAGATGTAATGCTAGCTGTTCACGTAATGCTACGTTCAGCTCTTTCAGTGGGTTTCAGAAGGACCTAAAAGTTAAATAAGACACGTTTTCATTTAAATCACAAATTTATCCAAGTCCACCATAGGAATAAAGCTTTTATGAATTTAAAATCAGAGACTTGATGGTTGGTTTCTTTATAGATGCAACTGAAGCTTCATTTACTGTGTAACTGGTAAGATTGCAAGCCAATGTGACCTCCAAAATCTATAAATGAAAATGGAAAGTTAACACTTTCACAGAATAGTAATGTTACCATCCATTGATTCTCAACAGGGTACAGTGCTATTTCTACCCCTAAACAGCTATGCCTGAAATGAGGTGGAGGACAAAGGGAACAGGACAGGTTTGGCAGTTAGCTTAACAGGACCAAGATGCTACTGCCTTGCCTTGAGGCAAGAGTTGCCCAGCCAGCCAAGGGGAGTAGTGCTTCCTGTGAGACATGGTCATCTCAGGCTGCTCATTCCTTGCAGCCCAATGCTTCACTGAGTAGTAGCTTTGTGCATCTGTATTTGTGTTTATACCGTTGCCTTTTCTTGCTGACATAGCAGCCCGTAGCCACAAGTTAGTTCCCTTTAGCTGTATATATATCACCTTGTTACAGGTCAATTATTATAAATGGATGTTAGCATGCAGAGTTAAGATCAGCACCTGGGCATTGATTTCTGGAAAGCGTTGCTCTAGATGTCAGAGATCTCAGCAATTAAATGCTGCATGATCTACACTGGGCTTTTGCTGGATGCCTTGAGCAACAGTAGCACGATTTTCTGCTTTCCTGCTTTTGCTTTCAGTACTACAGCAGAATAAACCTCTTCCTGCCTTTTCCACATGGGGTGGAAATGATAGGCCAGGCAGTCTTCCCTAAAGCTCCCCTGACTGCAAGGTTTCAGTCCTGTTGCAACAGCATATAATTCATTGGAAAGATAATGTGGCCGTTTCTTTAAAAGAGCAATGGTGTGTGAGGCATGCACAGAATGCAAAATGTTGAAGAGTAAATGATCATAATTAAAGGATTCTTCTAGAAGTTGTTCTCAGATTTACTGCATAACTGTAGTTATGCAGGTTAATGAAACAGGTTGCTTTGTGTCAGTAACTGCAAGAAGCACGTGTTATCTGAAGTGCATATGGTATCCACATGAGACCATACAGCACAAAATACTTTTTCTGTCCCTTGATAAGTTTCTTATTGAAGGCTTGAGACCCATTGGTCCATTTTCCTTTGTTTTATTCTCCTCATATACACAACTAAGACCTACGGCAGCACACTTTTTAAAAAGCATGTGCAGTGAAGATTTTAAAAGGCGCTGAAGTATGTAATAGTCTACAAGTCTACAATGACATCATTGGAAAAGCTGTTAAAGCAGCTGAGCCTGTGCTCCTAAAGCACTTCTGACTACCTGTCTCATAGAGCACCACGAAAGCCACATAAATGCTCACATTGGCATAGGGGAAGTGTGTCACTCACTGCCTGGCATGAGCTGCAAAACCAGCTAAGACACAGATGAAAAAGGAAGAAAGTCTTCTATGAACAATAGAACACAGCAGAGAGCTGTCTTAAGGCAGCTCCATTGCAGCACAAACAGCTTATTCCTGCCCTGCTCCTTGCCTGCACCAGTACTTGCTGCTCAGAGGAGCCACACAGTGTCGAGTTCTGTCGCACTTGGAGGAGACATTCCCTCTCGTCCCCTATAATTTTATTGAGGCAGTTTCAGTCCCTTTTTGTGCAGTATCATTCTCCCCTGCCTAGCTCAGCTGGGGGGACAATTAACAAAACACCTTACAAACTGAACCAGACTACAGGGAAATGCTTTGCATTAAGTCTCCTGTAGCTGGGATCTGAGTTAAGGGCTTCAGGAAGAAAGACTTCTGTAATTTTTTTTTTTCCAAGGAAAATGCATTCTTCTTTAGAGTTAAATATTTTTCTCCTTTTTTTCTTCCCTGCCCCCAAATTGGCTCATCCATCACTAGAATCAATATGAATGCAAAGATTTTGGTGGATTTGTTGTCATGGAAACCACTTCTCCTCTCTGATATCCCTTACAGGCTTTCCAGACCTTTTCTTGCCTTTAAATTACCATTCTGTCCTACATTCTGAACACACACTATTTTAATTCCACGTTGTGAACTTCATTTGAAAACAAACTGTGCACAATCACAGCAAAACCAACAGCCAAAAGATAAAACAGTTCCTGCTGGAAGACTGAAGTAGCTGTCTGAGTGAATACCGACTATGGTCCCAAAATGGCTGCTTAGGAAAGTAAGGCTAAAAGCCCTCTCCCTTGGAGGCCTGTCAGTATGCAAGTTATGACTTCTGTGAGATACGCTCTATGTTTCTCTTTTCTCTCTGCGGCTGCTTTGTTGCCCAGAGAAAGGCTCATTTTGTGATTAAGGCAGTAAGGCATGAAACTGGGATCCAGTCCAGTTAGAGTTACTCACATAAATAAAGTTTGCAGGATTTAATCTTTCAAGTCGCTTATCCTATTTCCAGTTGTCACAAATTGCTAGTCAAGTCACTTAGCTTTTTGCTGGTTTGGCTGTATAGAACATGAAGGTAATCCATACAGCTACCTATCAAATATGCTGAAAGACTGAGATACTGCAGAAGATGCCAAGATCAGATAGAAAGCTTTATATAAATACAAACCTGTCATTACTTGTGGTGCATTCTTAACCAGTTGTCATGTTCAAGATCCAAGCTACCCGCACATTTCATTAGGAGGTAATACATAACTCTTACATTTTTGTGCCAATTTAGAAGTTATACTGTAGGAAGTTTTCCTAGAAAGCCCAAGAAGTTTAGGGACACGGTTCCTATTTAAAGCGAATGCAATCTGTGCTCTTAACATCATGGATACTTACAAAAACATCTACTCAATAAGGAACCACTGTCTAAAGCAATGTAACGCTAGAGAGAAGAAAGAAATAGAATACAAAAAAGTACAGTTTATAGTAGTATGGAGAGTTCAGGAGCTGGCAGGAAGACACAGTGTGACAGGAGTTTGGGAGGAAATTTGATTTTCAGTTTCCCTTTGCTTTGTTGTCCCCCGCTGCCCCCCTGCTAGACACTTGCTTTCACTCAGCATAATTTGCTATTGGTTGCTATTCATTTACATCACCAATGCTTTTAGTGAAAAGGATTTAGCATGCTTCCAAAATGGTGCTATATAAAGGTGCTGTATAAAGCAGGTGCTATATAAAGTGTTACGAATGTGAAGAGGTCTTATCTGCTTACAGAGTCTGTAAGTAATTTCTGAGCCACATACCTGCACTACTCAGCAAAGGAAGTCTGTTTTGGGTCAAACTATTTTCTTTTTAGATCTGGGCAGGTAATTTTGTTTGCTTTTTAAGCACCCTTTACAAATCTAACCAAAGCTTCTAATTGAAACCTTTTGAAAAGAAAAGGTCAAAATCAAACATTATGACTTTGCCAGAATTCAATTCCTCTAACCTGCGGAAGAAAAAATAATGTACTTGCCAAATTTTATGCAAAATTTACAAGTAGCTTTAGAATGAGCAAAACACTAGTGACCAGATAATCTATTTAAAATGTCTTGCCTCTCAATAACTCTTGTACTCTGCCAGATGTGGTAAGGTCACAGCTAGAGCAGAACTGCTCCTAGGGATGATGAGGAACTCAGGCAGGGGCAAGTATATCTATTCCAGACAACACCATCTGCCTAAAAGCTAGATCAGTGGGAAGCGCAGCGGTTGAATTCCCTCTACTGTTCTGCTAGGAGCTATCTCAAGTGCTGACCTGAACTTGGCCCCTTTCTTAACTGCCACATGACACTATCCCAAACTTACTTTGTACTTTAGCCTGTAAAGAAAGTTCTCTTCCTTGTCTAGAACATTCAGGATGACAAATTAAATGATGCTACTTGATTGGCAGCTGGCTAAGACCCGATGTGTTCTGCCAAGGGTTTTGTCTGAAGGACCCTGTTTGCATTCTTGTTTATAGGGTCCTAAAGTAGTCGCAATTTCCGTGCAAATAAACTCCAGCCTGGGGCCTGTAGAAGGTTTACTGGCAATGTGACTTTGGAGGATGCTTTAGCACTAGATCATTATCTTTTAAATAGTTGAAATGAGAAGTCTAACTAGCCTGTTAATCCTCTGAATTAATACTTTGGGAGAAAGAAACAAGCTGCAATTAGAAAGTCAGCAAGCTGTAGACATTTCTTTTCTATGTGTAAAAACATGAGTTTAAAACATTTAAAAATTCCTTTTTTAAAATAAATTAAAGTAATGAGACATTAGCTTCAAATTCTGCCTTTTCTGTTGGAAGCATTACACTTTTCATGTCCTCCTGGTGAGTATTTGTTGACTCTTGTTCAGTTCTTCTAAACTTATTTATTGGGTCAGTGGGATTTGGTGCTGAAAGAAAGTGGGTTTGGTTCTTTCACTCTATAGTGAAAGGGAGAAAAGAGAGAAAAAGAGAGAAAAGAGAGAAAAAACCAAAGTCACCCTGCTTGCACTTCTCCTCGGAAATTTAGAGAGGATTTTTGCCTATATTTGGCTATTGATTGACCCGTGAAAGCATGGATCATCCTGAAGTACTGATAAGAAAATAAATTGAAAAAGAAATTCTAGGAAGGGGGGGCGGGGGGAAGATAGCAGCAAATGCAAAAGGATAATTCTCCAAATAGAAGACAAAGTCTGTTCCAGTTATTTTTGTAAAGGGTTGATTGCAATTTGCATCCTGCTCAACCAGCATCTGCCATCAGCAGTGCTCAGTAGTCCTTTTTTTTCTTTTTTTACTTTGTATTTTGCCTGTGAATGTTGCTTGATGACATTTCCTTCCCAAATCCTTGCACAATGATCATCCACCCTTCTCCTTAAACCTGAACATACCTTGTGTAAGGTACAGGCGATTTGCAGCTTTTATTCCAACTATCACACGATTATGGCCTCAGGTTGCTTTACCAGGGGTGACATGTTGACCCCTCAGAGTGTGCTTGCATAGAATATCATTGGTAAATTGTATTCCCCAGGGAATACATTTGGGATGTGGGAGTTCTGTGATGCAAATAGCATCTTGCATTATCCTCTGTACTGAAAGACAGACAGCAAATGGGGAGAAAGAGGGAAAAATAAATCCCTCCAAATCACACACTTTCCTTCTCCACATTGCATACCAAGTTTACAGAGACACATCTGGAGTTAGCAGAGAACAAAGCACTGTTGTAGGACAACCTGCCAAAAATACCCCTAAATCCTTCATGATGAAGGGGACATTGTTATATGGAAACTGCAGTAATTCACCCATACAACGAAACAAAAATACATGTTGACTGAAAGTGATGTCTGCATTTTCCATTCACTGTTGACAAGCAGTATCAATCCCACAGTGACTTAAATTGCCAGGAAACTGTCTCTTTGCAGGGCAAACAGGGACAGAAAAGCATCATCCTGCCAATGGATCTGCTGTTCCTATGCAGTTCGGTTTTTGTTTTTTTAACTCTTCTTGCTTTCATAGAGTAATTAGATACAGATGTTGTTTTTGTTTATCCATTTGCCTTTTAGTCGTGCTCAATGTATTTTGATGGCAAAGGGAAGTTCATATTTTACCAGCCATTATCCAAAGTGAACCTGTAATTTCTTTCCCCACAACCCCCAACATGAGGCTTAGTGTACGGAAAGCTCCTTTGTCCACCTTCACTTGCTCAAAGGCCAAAGAATTCTAGTTAGAGAACAACATTGAGAACCTCCACTGATTTATCTTGAGAATTATATTACTGGAAATTTATACTGCCTTGAAATTGGGGGCAAGAAAAGAAAACCACACAGTCAATTTAAGTCAGCAGGTGCTAGATCAGTGCCTAATCTGTAAAACAGAAGGGTATCAAGCCACTTCCAACACTGGCTGCTAAATTAGAGAAATAGTGTTGGATTTAGGCAAATACTGCTCACAAGTGGTTATCCAAAGAGCCTAGCTGTGGAGAGACTGCTGCACTCGATTAAAAGGCAGTGAGCAAAAGTCCTGATAAACAGAACACAGTGCAGAACTAATTGCAATCATTTACAGCCAGGTAATAACTTAGCTGTTTGTATTTATTTTAAATGGTAGCTGAAAATGTGAGCAAACCTGTATCCTATCCATTTAAATGAAATCTGCTGGTGGGCAAACATTGCTTTATTCAGAAGAAAGAGTAGGAGATAAAAAAAGGGGGGGGGGCAATAAGCAGTATTAGAAAGAATGACTGGTGGTATGACAGCAGGGATTTTGCTAATGTAAGCAGCATATTATGTCAAAAGAAGATAGCAGAATTCTGTGTGCAAGCCTGCAGTTCAGGTAACTACAAGCATATGTAGTTGCAAATTCAATTTAACTATGGTGAGTAAGCTGCTAAGCTTCAGGTAGCTGGGTTTTGGAGTGCTAAGTAGTAAAGCAAAGAGTTTATGGACAGGAAGATTCAAAAGGACAGAACAAATTGCAGCTTGATGGGAAAGGACACTAAGGTGTAAATTTTCCATTACCATTAATGGGACTCTCATGTCTAATTCTGCATACACTGAACCAGTACAACTGAAGAAAGAAATAGTATTTGTAATTAGGTTTTCCCAGTAGGAATAATAAAAAAAAAAAGCTGAAGTAAAACAAAAGTAAAAAAAGATAAGTAGAATGTTTTTAAACTTGCCCCATAACACAGAAGCAATGTTTATCCAAAGGGACAGAAGACAAAGGTACAGGATTCTCGGTTTAAATAAAGAAAATTCATTGTCCCAAACAGTCAGGTCTATGGAAAATCTAGTACACAAAACAACTCTAGAAGCTGTTCCGAGAGGTGTTCTAGAAGAATTTATTTTAAACTGCATTTCAGTTCAATTATGTACCAAAAGTATATACCACTTGTCAACTCTTGTATCAACTCAGCTACAAACAGGAGTGGTAAAGAAATAATTGCAGAACCGGCATTCTGCCCTGAGCAATGGCTTAATATCTGCTAGAACACAGACATGGATAGCAATGGGAATAATCACTTCTTTGCTGTTCTGGCCACAGTTAAGGGAAGTGCAGAAATGCCGTAAGTCTCGCAGGTTTCTAATTTAAGCTCTAATTCAGACACAGTTGTGTATCGGGGTAGAGATGTGCTTGACTGGCATGTGGGGTTTTTTGATGTCCTAGGAATTATATGTGCATTTGATACCACTATTCACAGCGTATCTGATGTTGCTCCGCTTTGCAGAGATGAAAGCCTGAACTTTAGTTTCTATGCATTCCTGAGGAGGCCTCTCCAAGCTAGCCTATGTACCCCTCCGTGCTTCATCAGATTGTTCAGGCATAAGTATTTAAAGAGTGATAAGGGGTGAATGTGCCAGTTGGTGTTCCCTTTAGTGTCAGTCACTAATATATGTGACTTTAACTTGTGTTAGCAGCTTAATATGGTTTAGGTTAATGAGCCATTCAGTGAGATACAGCTTTCCAGTTTGTTGGATTGATGAATTAATCACCACTACTTAAAGCTCCTTGTTTGCATTGGAAGGCTGCCTGCTCCCAGTACAGGATCTGGAGAGCTGTCTACACTGTGTGTCATTGTGGCTTTAAACTGTATACCAGGAATAGGTAGAGACATGTGAATTACTGATACACACTAGCTCATATCTATCAAACACAACAAAATAATTCTTGCTCATCAAACTAGCTTTCTTTGTGTAAAACTTCTGAAATTGGTCTGCAAGACTTAGCAGCACAGTTTCAAATTCAGTATAGTACTCTCTCAGGTGGCTCGTTTCCTTTACTTTCCCTTGCCTCCCTCTCCTTTATTAACTCTATCCCTTTGTCCTGTTTAATTTCTTTTCCAGTGGAAACAAACCAACCAACCAACCCCACCCTCAAATACTTCAAATAAATCTGGATTTCTTCTCTTTCGTTATAAGCTCTAAGAAATCAAATACTGGAAAACTGTTAGGTACGGCACCATACAGAAATCCCACAGAGGTTAATATAAGCCTTCTACATTAAAGGGAGGGAAGGTAGAAAACCATTATAGGTGGTCAAACTTTTGGAAAAATCTATTAAATTTACAATAAGCTGAAAGATGTGAGAAGTTTTCAAGTTGGACAGAGGAATCTGAGGAGTCAGTAATAGATTTCCAATTGAAACTGAACTTCATCCTTCCCGACAGGTTTCCTCTCTTCCTCCTTCAAACTCTCACTTCTTTCTACCTGCCAGTAACCTCCTTCACAGTAACTGATGATGATCTTCCAGACAGCAAAACAAACTGAGGCAGCACCAGTCAGCATACATGCACTCCATAGACTCATACTGAATGTTTCTGAGATATCAGGGACATCAGCAAACATCCTGCACATCCCTGTGCTGCAGAAAGGCTAGAGAGTTGCCTCCCCTCCAGCAGAGCTGCTGCTGGCCTTCCTTCAGGCACAGGGATCTCATGCTCAAACACAGAGGGACAGTAAGCTCTAACTGCAGGCAGGTGAATACATCCACCACACGCTTTGTTATCACTACGAGAAACCTTTTCTTTCAGTAAGCCCATATGTTTATACATGACCAAACCAATTCAAATACTGAGGTTCCCTGTTTAGACCTGGCCTACAGCAAAGGCACACTGAGCATGGTCACCAGAGGCTTCTTCTCGGTTGTCTTGAGCTGGCCTGGA
The DNA here is from genome assembly GCF_000690835.1 of Fulmarus glacialis. Classification (NCBI taxonomy): domain Eukaryota; kingdom Metazoa; phylum Chordata; class Aves; order Procellariiformes; family Procellariidae; genus Fulmarus; species Fulmarus glacialis. The sequence goes on along the minus strand of NW_009228247.1, from coordinate 12,360 downwards.
TACGCCAGAGGTATCTGCAATGGCAACATTATTCAGAATAGTTGCTGGATTTTCTAGCTTATCCTGTTGTGGAACACACTAATATCTCTAAGAGATGGAGCTGAAAAATAACATTTTATACACATTGCTTCCAATCACGTATGTATTAAGCTGAAACTACCAAGCCTTCACATAGTTCCACCCAAAAGATTTTTTGTTTGTCTTAGTAGAGCGTCTACTAGAAAGTTTTCTGTATAATTCTTGTCTGTCTCTGTTGTTATAGAGAGACAAGACTCAACACTCAGAGCGTCAGTGCACAGCAAGGCCCCGCTGCTCCCGAAGAGCTGGAGCCCCCAGGGGTAAGACAGCCAGCAGGGCAGGGGCCTCACCAGCCAGGGCCCGGCCCCACAGTACCCGAGCGAGACAAGCAGGGCAGACCTGGGGATGGCAGCCAGTCAGCCAAGATACCAGATAACCAGGCAGGTTCATGGTGATGAGACAGGTCTGAGATCAAGGAAGTGAGCTTATCAAGTAAAGATCAACAGGTCCATTGCCTGACATAAGCATGGCTGTGCCTGAGCTGTGAATTCATACTCCTACAAGCTACAGCTCCTAAGCTGAGCTTAAATAGAATCATAGAATCGTTTAGGTTGGAAAAGACCCTTAAGATCATCGAGTCCAACCGTTAACCTAACACTGCCAAGTCCACCACTAAACCATGTCCCTACGTGCCATGTCATGGGGCTCCTGGGCCCACGGGCAGAGGACGTGGAGCCTCCAGGTGAGGCTGGACAGGGCCATTAAGGCCTAAAGGGTCTCGGCATAGGGAATACTGTCTCTCTCCTCTCTCTACATGGCTTAGGAAAAAAGTGCAGTAAATGTATTACTTAATTCAGATGAAAATTTAAATGCTACTTTACATTAACGTACAATAAAATTCTAAAAAAACCCCAGCCTTTCTAATTTGGGAACATTGTGTTTGCTGGCTTAACAATTACTTAGGGATAGGCAGTGAAAAATGGTATTTTCTGTGGGAGATGAAGGAGAATACAGGAAACAGTTCTAATGAAAGTTCCGTCAGATAATCAGCTAAAGGAAAAAGGATATTTTAAAAATTTGTGTCTGAAACTGGTGCTTAACTCCTAGTGTCCCTTAAGGACTGTAGACTGTGAAAGGATGGAAACTATTTTTTATTTTATAGTATATTGTTCAAGTTGCCACAAGATGAACTTTAATTGAACTGCTAGTGAGTCTGGAGTATTTTAAGTTTTAGAGATATGTAGTATATGCTGAACTTTGTATGGGGTCAGAGATAATAGAATGGATGCTGCCTGGGGCAAGGCTGTTTCTCATGGCATGAAACAATCATTTTTATGGTTCCTATTTTTGAGTACAATTTTCTCCTCTTCCAGAAAAGGTTCTCATGAACAAATTCAGACTATGAACAAATTCAGACTCTGAAGAAACCCCTGAAATACAGAGATACAGAGGGCAGGATTTTGGATTAAGTGGCCTATGTTATGTGAGAGCAGGCTGTACGTTAACTGGTAGCAGCCATGGCAATATGCAGGTTTCATCAGTAAAAATACTAAATGTGTTACATTATTACTCTCAGGCCTCTGTGACTCAATTGTGCTTTTGGGGTTTTTTGTGGGGTTTTTTATTAGTTTCATACCATCTGGGGATCATAAGAACCACATATGAAACAACTAACCCTAGGAGAAACAATATGTCTGTCATGGAAGCTCAGATTTTACTTCATCCAAACCAAAGGCATTTCTCATTCATATATGCAGCAAAGAGAATGCAAGATGCTACTTCTGTGACAAATGAGGGCATTGATCTGACTAAATGTAGGAATCTCCATGTGAAGAATCACCCAGGATCCCTTTATAGTCAGTGGAAACCTCGTCTAAGTAGTCTAATAGAGTCTGGGAGCCAATTCATGTCATCCTGATTCTATGTCTAAAATAGGTCCAATGAAAATCTGTCCTAAAAAAGACCATTTATTCCTTGCAAAGAAAACCTTGTTGACTATCTGATATAGAAACATCTATATTGTAAAATTAGTGAGACAAATCTTACTCAATCTGACTGAGAGAATTTATAAATGAATTTCTGTCAGTAAATGAAAGAGGTCAGCTGTGACTTGACCTAATGGCACAACTGGTGCCAAGTCAAGCTGTGCTGACGGTAGATAACAGTATGGGCTGCTGAAGCAATAGTTAGACCAGTACCAAAAGAGATAAGTCTTTTGCTACTAAAAAGGGAAGTCACATCAATTGCATGAGATGAATTTTCAGGTAAAAAAAAAAAAAAGGTAAGGGAGCATTTGTCCTAGAGCAGTTCTTTCCTGAAATGGAAAAAGCCATGGCTGTATGGTCATAAGCAATTGCAAGACATGCTGCATCTAAACTCTGAAGATTTTTCTGTGGTGCTAAGATATGAGAAATTTTAGTTTTCTTAAATGTGCTATAGAACAAAAGCTCCTGGTCTATTACGATATTTACAAATCTATTTAATAAATATTTAAAAATCTTTACTCTGCATAAGACAATACCATCCCTCAGAAATCAAAACGCATTCTGACTTTAACCTTACATAGTAACAAGTGGGGAAGAATGTTTTAAAAATTCTTCAGGACTAATGATGATCTACCCGGGCATTTCATGTTGTCCAGCCAAACAATAAGCCGTTAGAATAGAAAGTACGTGTTTGTAGCGAAAGGGAAAAAATATATACCAATGTTACAGTTTTCTTCAGAAAATGCATTTTGAATGAGATTAACGGACAGAAACACTTACTAGAAGCATATAAACATTCTCAACTGCAATCTTTAAATTTTATTGTTGTTTATCAAAGATTTTATTCTTAAATATTTCCCTCCTATCTTCAGATCATTTGTATAAGATTTCTGTAAGCAGAGTAATTGTAACTAGAAATGACAATTATGAGATAATATTCACTGCAGTGAACATATTTGATTCTAGAAAAACCCTGTTGCTACTCATCTTAACTGGGAAAGGACAGTTTGCTCTGCTCCACTATCCAAAGAGATGCTTGAAATTAATGTACAGCATCAAGATGTCATTAGAGTGATCAAGTTTACACAGTAGTAGCAATGTAAGGTCCAACCCCCTATGGCATTAACTATAAACAAAATAAGTGAAGACAGTTACATGCAGAACTGAAGAAAGGGACATGACATCAAGGGAAATACATTTTGTTCAACAAACCTTCCCCACACTTGGTAATATTTTTCCTTTGGCATTGCTAAGCCTCAGCACACTGAGAAGTCAGGAAACAAAAATGATCCTCCCCCACAAACTCTCCAACTCCCCACAGAAATCTTCACTCATTCTCAAAAGAAGACTCCACATACCACTCAAAGGATGCTATTGCATGTCAAAATGATGAATCTGGAACAAATGTATGGGAAAGTGTTCTAACTTGGGTGAGTGCTGTCAAACAGTAGGACACACATAAATCAGCTGCCAAATACAGCAATCATTTCTTGCTGGAGAGCAATCACAGACCCTTTCAAGCAATGGAAGTGGCTTCTGAGAGATTCACATTGTTCTTTTCACACCATACCAGCAAATATTTCTGCGTGCTCTGTTGCTCTTATCTGCAAGTTCCACAAAATGTGGAATTTTTAAAACTATGTATGCATTTATGTGCACACACACACACACACAATCTGTGTTTTACACAAATGCCCAGACACTGTTTCATATCTACACACACGGGTCTAGCCAGGAGCTGTTCTTTCTGCCACTATTGCGGTAGCTAGAAGGTCTAAATTAGCATTGAGGTGGAATGGGCTACTACTGCTTCTGGCAGCAAGAATGTGACAGATCTTGAAAGCTCAAGGCACAACCACCACTCTTATTTGATACACTGTTACATCAGTTAGTGCAAAAATCACTATAAATTATAGGAGAAAAAGAAAGATTCCTCTTGCCTCTTATTTTCTTAGTATTCCTTGTGTTTGGCACACCAGTTTGTGCCGTGTAATGACGGGAAGATATGTTCCTTGTTTATTTTTCTATCTTTTTTCATTATTTACTAAGCCAAAAGCTCAGGACATCATCCTAAGGGCACTTTCTGCATAAGGGCTATTCCCTTGGAATGCCCTACTGAAACACATGTCCAGGTGAGGCTCTCTGTGTTGCCCCGAGTTGCTGCCTGTCTCTGACCCCTTTGGATTGTATTTACCTTACTGGTTCCTTGCAGAACCACTGTCATATGTGGTACTCTGCACTGATACAACCTATACATACTGGTGTGAGAATGTAGGCATTCAAACAGAGAAAAAACTGCTTTCCTTTTTCTTCAAATATTTGAATCAGTCACCATGGTTTTCAAGTGGACATAAACCCAAAATCCTCACTCTATCTTGGACCCACTCCCTTAACGGATTCTATGTGAATAAATCCCTATATCTACATGTAGGGATGGATGCAGCCCCACTCTAACTGTAAGGGTGTAGTATCCTGAGCTATTTAACTCAATCCAAGGAGGGATATTAGTCCATTTCTGCCCTTTAGCCTCTGTCTTCTACTTCCCTTCAGGGTGTTGAAACCCCTAAAATCCCACAGCTCCTCTAACATATCAAAGGGAATCCCTGGTTGTCTTAGAGAAGG
>NW_009228247.1:0-7704 GCF_000690835.1 Fulmarus glacialis | reverse complement strand
AGCAGGAAGTGAAGCATGCTAAGTGTCCCTTGCCTAAGGCACAGTTTACCTGAGCAAACTAACAACTGCAATACAGGGGCTTTGAGCTACTCACATGAAGGATGGTATAGAAATTAGTTATTCTATTCACATCGCAAATTAAATCAGAGGTTATTTTAGTTATTTAGAAAATAAACTGACAGTATATGATTGGAATGCAGTTTTGTTAAGTTTTGTTTAAAGGACTGAGAGCTTTTAATATTTTTCCCACGGCTGAGAGACAAACTTATTTATAAAGCAAAATTTTCCAGTTGGAAAACATGTGCATATACACATGCAGATGCATACAAGCCTGCACACATTTATATGTATTTATACATACATATGCGTACACATTCATGGAAACATTTGCTAGAAGCATCAAAAATGGATTTGATTATGCAAAATTCTGAACATCCGCTGAAATTATTGAGTGTCTGTAACTTCCGTTGCCTTCAAGAGGGGAATAAAGATATTCAGCAGCTGCATGTAGGATGCAGCCCACTGCCACTACTGCATAAAGTTCTAAGAAATGCACCAATATACAGATCTCACAGTTTCTGCTTAAAGTGGTGAGAAAATCAATTCTAGACCAAAAGGGCTAGAGGCAAAAGGATAAGATGAAATGTGACTGACAGAGGGACAGCATCCAGTAATGCTCAGTCAAGTGAAAAGGCAAAAGGATAGTAAAACCTATCCATTTTTGTTTTAATTGGGAGGGGACTTAACAGGCGGTTTTGGTGCTCGAGGCAGTCCCTGCTAGGCAAAGCCTACAAATGTTAACTCTCTTCTATTCTGAAGCAAAACATGCAAAACATATATAGGGCTCTTTATATCTAACACTATGCCACAGAAAAATTGGGCTCTGATTTCCTGTGATGTTAGGATGAAGTGAGGCTGTCAAATCAAGTCAAAATGAAACAGCAGGGAAATATTCTTCTGCTTTCTGGTGCTGAGGTAGCTTTTTAAGTTAATGTCCTGTGCCTTTGCTTCTCACTGCATTTTGCCCTGCGTTGCCCTATTGTTTGTGGTCTTTAGTATTACAAATACAACTACCTCTAAAAGTGTGAAAGGCAAGGCTTTCCCTTTCCCTTCATGCTCTGAAAAGGAATTAAAGTCCCAGAAAGGAGCAGGAACCTAAGATACTGGCATTATAATCTCAACTGTACAGCTTGCCTTCCCTCTCCACAGCTTCAGTTTACCCATCCGTGAAACACATTGTCTGTGGCACCCCCTAAGGGCCTATAAGAGATTGGAGGATTTAATGCACATTAATGTATTTGGCTGAAATAACTCCATATAAACTATTGTTACGGCAAGAATCAAAGTTGAAGCATTTGAAAATCCTGTGAGATGGAATGGGAAATCCCATTTTTTGTAGCGTTTTTCCTTCTCCAGTACTGTCAGCAGTTAGAAGTGACTGAGGAAAAGGAGCAAATGACAAAGACTTAATCAGTATTAGAAAATGTCAAGCTGAAGAAAAAAACAGATACTGACCCACCCTTCGTGGTAGAAAATCTTGTCTTCTGGAAGCACTGTATCACAGTAATCCCACGTACCCTGATAACTGACAGTTATAGTCAAAATATTTTGGTGCTTCCTTTTTTTTCTGTTCTTTTGGTTTTTTGATCACATTTGTTTGTGGTGATTTCCGAGGTAACAAGTGAGGAAGGCAATCTCTCATTCATGACTGATAGCAATGAAATTGGCTCCTTAGTAAAGCATGCTCTTTTAAGGGATTGCCTGCTCTTTATGATTCCTGAGGCTTTGAGGCACCTTCACTCCCATGCAGATGAGACTGCTGCAGGGAAGGCCACAATAACAGAGGGAAGAATTAGGAAAGCTTAAGCATTATACATGCAAGATGGAGAGAGCTGGAAGCAAAGCCAGAACAGCTTAGAAGGCACGTAGCAGAAGAGAAAGCTTTGAATATAAATCTTGTCAACTTTTACAGTAGAAGCAGTGGCTTACATAGGAGTTAGCAGAGGAAATGCTTCCCAGAGGTTGATTTCTACAGAAATCTTCCTGTGTGTAGATTAATTCAGTGTTCTGAGGATCACCTGATGAGGCCTTCACACCATGCATGTCTTTCAAACTATAATGCCTAATAGGCAGTCAGTGACTTAGGAATAGGAAACTCAAAAGAAATGAAAAGACTTAAAGTCTTGTACAAGGGTTTTAATTTCTGTGTAACCATTTGCTTGTAATCAGCCAAACAGCACCAGTCTCATTGATTGGGTTCCACAGTCTGGAACTTGCAGGACAGTCTTGCAGGACATGCACAACTGAAAGCACTGAAATGCCACTGAAAGCACTAGTGTCTTTCCCATACTCACAAAACACTGTGCTCAACTCATTGCAGAGCAAAGCCAAGTTCAATGCAGGTTGGTATTGTCAGTGATACCAGCACTGCCTGGCATGATATTGCCATCTATCAGTTGTAAGGCCATTGGATGACCTTAGCCAGTTTTAAAGTTCTCCTTGGTTTTGCAGGTACTCTGCTATAACAGTTTGGTCTACTGTAAAAAGGTGGAGGAGCTAGAGAAAGCTAAGTAAAGCTTCTAAAGGTCCTCACGTAAAAGAAAAATACTCCCCAAATCCCCAATTAAACCTATGGCCCCTGCTGGGCACCAAAATCTGTGGTGTTCCTGGATAGAGGCTATTGTGAACTCAGAGTTCATGCTCACAGCTACGGCAGTTCTGCTCACGAGAAGACAAAAATAGGAAAGGCAGGTGTGCATGAGAGAAGATATTTTCTTGTCTTGTCTGTCCATAGCAAGACAGGACTGTAGAGCGTATTTGTCCCTACAGGGCTCTGGTAGTTCTTGCTTTCTTTGCCACAGGCTGATACTGCTGTGCTTCTTGATTGACACTTTGCTCCAGACTTGTGTGCATGGCAGTCATGGAAGCATGGGAGAAGTTGACAGTGCCAGGGCAAACATTTGCTCTTTATTAATTGCCTGAAACATTAGGGCATTTAAAGGAAATCCAGTAAACATTTTCAGATCAGTAAGTAAGGATAAGTGAAGTTGAAATGTGGAAGGAAAGGAGTTAATATAGGTGTAGTAAGATGCCCTTGGAAAACTTATAGTGGCATTTTTTTCCAGTGGAGTAATTATTAGCGTCAGGCTCTGAGTCAGTCTCTGACCATCCCTGTGTATTAAATCGTGCCCACCTAATTTTCTCCTGCCACCTCAGCTGGATTGGATAGATGTTACTGTTTGTTCTAAACAGTTCTTATCTAAGATGTCTGTATGAGTGGAGTTATGCAAATATGTTATTATTCTCCAAATGTTTGTCCGTACAGCTTGTCCTTACAGCAGTAAGGAGAAAGCCACTGTTGGGGTGCAGTTTAATGAGGTGTTAACAGAGTAGTGGTGAATGTAAGTGTAAGTGCAGTGGGGGTTGTGCTGAGGACTTCAGTTGACAAAAGAACTGTAAAAATGTGGAGCTGTCTGAACTGAACCAAAAGTTGAAATAAAAATTTTTGTTCAGTGATGAAGGTGTCATTAAATAGCCACGTTTTCAAATATATGCTTGCTGTGGAGAATAGAGTTCTGCTCTCTGTTCTGCAGTGGCAGGATTTCAGTCACAAAGAAAAAGGATGGGGTGAACAAAGCCATGGTGTGGGTATGAAAAACAGACTAGGTAGGAGAATAAATTAGAATATTATAGCACTTTTTAATGCAGCAGCCTGTCACTTGATTTAATGCCGAATGAACTGAAAAGCACAGCAATTTGAAAGAGTCAAAGAGTTACCCTAGTAAAAAAATAGAGAACTCTATTGACTTGCTTTTTCTTGCGTCTTTACAACTGCTGTACTGTTTGGACATCAAACTTTGCAAGCTCCATCAATCCATGAGCAAATGGGGTAACTGCACATATACACAGTCATTCTGACACACTTTACCTACCACTTCCGTATCCCTACCCACTCATAGTGGAAGTTGCAACAGGGAACACTGGGTACAAAAAGAAGGGCACAGTTTTATCTTTGAGAGCTGTTAGGCACCTACGGGGGACTTTGGTGATGGGAACACGACACTGCTGTCATGTCCGGGACCTGATGGCACCCTGTGACCAATGCTTCTTTATCTGCTTCAGTCTGACAGTGTAGCACCGATATTCTCGTATCTTCCAAAGTGCTCAAAACAGCCTTGGCAAGGATCTCTGTTTTCTTTCCTTTTCAGAGGTAGAAAGCTGTTAACGAGTTAAGTGCTCTTCCCAGCCCAGAACCAGGTCTTTGGGTGCCCAGTCCCATACAGCCCCCTGGAGCGTAGAAAGCTGTTAACGAGTTAAGTGCTCTTCCCAGCCCAGAACCAGGTCTTTGGGTGCCCAGTCCCATACAGCCCCCTGGAGCTTTTTTAAGCTTTTTTTTTTTTTTTTTTTTTAAAGGAGGTTATGACTGTAACCGTGAAACATCATAGTTCTGCAAGAACTCTAGAAAAGGATATTGGCCTGAAGAAAGGAATGGATGTGGGGCAAGAAACCCAGGCTAGAAAATGAGCCAGTACTTTGTAATAAAAAGGGAACTGCTCTAACCTCTTCTTCAAGGTGATAGCATCACCTTTTGTCATGTGGTAGGACTAGCTAGGACGCAGCTCAGGGTCTGGGCCGAATGACACCTGTACGCTTGAATCCTTTGACTGCAGTGAGGTCACAAGTGCCTCCTACCCCAAAAGACACAGTGCTTGCCTTGCCATCTGTTTCCATGGGCCACCAAATACATTTCCAAAGAGGTCTCACCTGAAGAGAGTGACGTGGAGAGGTCAGCATTTAATTGTGCTTTCTGCGGAGCAAAGCTTAGTGAGCTCACGGTGGAGAAGGTGACAGACACCATGAAGCACGGAGGGGCAGAGAGCTTACCCTTCCTGGGTGGATGACTTCTTTCCCTCCAGGGAAAATGCCTGTAGTGGTGGGTCCACATGGGGCACACACAGCTGTAGTCTCAGCAAGGACAAATGTCTGAAAGAGAAAACAAACACAGAATAAAGCTGGATAAAAATGCAACTGACACTACATGAAGCTAATCACCCTCTGCAGCTGTTGTGGCTTGGAAGGCAACCAAATAAAAGGCTTTTAAGAGGTTTTACTTTTGGCATTTTCCTCCTCTAACACTAACCTGCTTCTGAAAGGAGGCCCCCACTTTCTGTCAATCACAAGGAAAAAAATAGGTCTGTGAGTGTATGCGCAAAGCAGCTATCTAATTTACATGCAAAATCAATATAATTGCAAATGCAAATTGAATCATTACTGCTGAAGGTAGCTCAATTTAATCATATATATACATACATAAATGTGTGCGATTTTGGCAAAATCTATACAGTGTCCAGTCTGACCTTTTGAATATATCAAGAGACTCCTTGTCCTGACTATCCCTTCACTCTATGAACAGCAACCCATGGCAGACCTATATATACAAACACACCAATACACACCTAAATATCCTTATGTGCTTTGCTACCCAGAGTCAGACCAAAGATCCCTTTAATCCAGTGGATATTTAAGACAGATACCTAAAATCAGTTTGGTATATATTGAACTGAAGGTTGTACGAACCCAGTTTGTTCAATGGTCAGCAACTAATTAAAATTTGGTTAGTCCATTTGTGGACCCATAAGGAGTCCTGCCCAACTTGCTCAGCCTCCCACAGCAGCAAATGCTACTGCAGAATTAGGCATTGTAGGAAATGGTTATTTGGGTTCTCTGAGCAGGGCACCTGCTTTTTTGTTCGCTTTGCCACTTTCCAGTCTTCTGACAGTTACTCAGCAACATCATGCAATCTGTAAAGCCATCCTATCTATTCAAGCTGAATGTATTTTACTAATGACTGTTCTCTGAACCCTCCAATGTGAGATAATTCCTTAAACGTTGTCTTGTAAGGAAAGATTTGAGTCTGGGAACGTCAGAAAGTGCCTCTGTAGTGAACAACAGGGGTGCTTTAACTTTCTTGTAATGGCTACTTTTACACTTAACCATTAGCCATAGTAGGAATTAGTCACTAGTCACAACCAAGTAAGAAGACTCATGCTCCATCAAACAGAAGAAAACTCATGCCCTCCACAACTCATTCCCTCAGCGGAATCAGTTTGGGGATAAACTGTTTTCTCCCAAAGATCCACACAGACCTCTTTCTCAACTTCAATACTAGAAAGCATTCATTCTGTTTCTAAAATGGCTCTTCAAACACATTGTGCAAAGGTATAGTCAACCATAAAACTTCCTAGCAACCCTGATTCACGTGGTAAATCTCCTGAGAGAGTAGAGTTCTTGTCAAAAGATCCAACCATAGAACAGAGTAATGCATAGTGGGGATGCCTTTAGACAGGGCATTTATATGTTTTAAACTACTTTGGTTTTCTTGTTTTCTCTTTAAAATGGATTGTGCTCAGAAAATTTCTTAGGGTGCAAGAAACAGCCCAGGGTTTTTCCTCTACCACAGCACATTGTCCTCACAGTCAAGATGCTTTGCAGTGCTACTCCTTTTCCCCTCATTTCCCTGAGAGTTCTTGATGTCCCAGCCCAAAGTCAGAAACACCTATCGTGGTAAAGTGACAAGCTGGTCTGTGCTGGACTCTGCATGGGACCAGCATGCACATTACTGTGCTTTGCTGAGCTTCCTTGACCCAGTCCTCGCTGCCTGGTCATCCCAGGCAGCACCCGCCTGCATGCAGATGCTGTGGCATACATTGTCCATCTGGCACTGCTCCACGCAGAGAATCTTGGGCAAGGATGGGCCTTTAACATCTGTTGGCAAAGAGGGAAGGAAAGGTAGGGAGAACATCCTTCACAAAGCACCAATTCCTCAACAGCACTGCAGCTCTCTTCCTGAACCTTCCTAAGATATTTTCCTAGTCTTCCAAGGGGATGCTTCACCATACTGCCCCTCTTCCCCTCTCAGTTTTTAGGGGGAAAAATTGATGTAATTAAGATCTATTATTTGTGAAATGATAATTGTAAAACCACAAATAAATTAACAGTCATAAGGAAAAACACCCATTACTTCATAGGTCTGTTGTTACTTTATGGATGGAGGCTGAGGATGTAGAGCCATTCAAAACAGAATCAGTGCAGAAACAGCACTGATTTTGCTTTGTGTTTGCCCCTATCTAATTTGAAGGGTTCTTTAGAAAGTAGAAATCATGCACCAAGGGCATATTACAAAGGCATCTGGTCATGTTCATCCCAGTATTCTAGCTGAAGTTATTGTTACTTTGCTCGTGTAAGCTATAATACTACAGCTCATTGTCAGAGACAGTATAAATGAATGCGTGTGTGTATGAACAAAGGTGTGTGGACACTCTTCTGAAATTATAGACATACAGCACTTCTGAAAAATAAGAACAAATTCCTGCAGCAACATCTTCTTGTAACTTAAAATAGGAAGCTAACTGATTGTGCTCCTCTGTGGTTTATGAATACTGGTTCTTAACTTGTAGAGCCATTTACTCTAGCTGTAGGCTTTGCTAATGAGCCCATTCGTGGGCTCATTATCATATTATGCCCACAGGATACGTGCAGTTTTGCACAGATATGTCCACGTTATTGCGTAGTTTTATAACTATGTAGTAGAAAACCTTAGAAAATCCATGTAACAACTTTCTTCTACTGCTCATGGACCTATTGCCGTGTAACAGTATAGCTCAGAGTAAGGCTGGATGGACTGGGAAAGATTATGGAGCGGTT
>NW_009228246.1:0-23878 GCF_000690835.1 Fulmarus glacialis | reverse complement strand
TTCTATGATTCTATGATTCTATGACCTCCAATACAGGTATTTGGTTAGCATAGGCATGCCTGGCTCCACTGTCTCCATACGCACCAGTTTCATCACACAATGGAAAGCTCAGAGGAGTGGAGGAGTTCTTCAGCATCCAGGATAAGTGGCCTGGCATCTTGCAGAACATGACCCCTAAATCGCGTGGCAGAGCAATGCTTAGAGAAAGCAGGTTATCCTTCTTCTTTCTAATAATTTTGTTGTTCCTGCAGCTAATCCAGCACTCCTCTGATAAATCCTGTCAGTAGCTGAAGGGAGGCATCACTTCAGGAAGACTGTGGTGGTTTTTTTCTTAATACCAACCATCCTCATAACCCTCAGAGCAATGTGGTAAATTGCCTGGACAGTGTATGCTTATCTTGTGTCAACCATGTATCCCAACACATCTGACAAGGCAAAAAAGTACCCTTACAAGTGGGAAATGGGATTGGGAAGGGTGGTGAGGAGATCATGAACACAAGAGGTTTTGGCATGAGATTTAAATCAACTGGAGAACTGAAGAGACCCAGAGAGAGGTTCGACTACTGCTCCAGGCGACAGGTATTACACAGGAGAAGGTTTTTGCCTGCTCAATATCAGAGGAGAAGTCGGAATGAAAGTCGGAGGGCCAAAGAGAGGAATTTACATCTGGAGCAGGCAGCCCAATCCCAAAAGGCTGCCTGAAAAAGCCTAGAGGGGACTTTTAAATCTGAATTTATAAGGAAATTATGTTTATGCAATCACACTGTCTCTGTGCACACATCTCTGTTCTCCAACTTCTTTCCCTTGTATAGCTGCGGAAAAAAATTGCAGTCGGATTTGGTAGCAGAGCTGAACTGTCAAAGAGAGAAAGTTCTTAGCAGCTTCATAGCAGTAGGTGTCCAGGTGAAGGAGAGAGAAAAAACATAGTTTTCCGACTACCAGAAAGGGTGCAGTGCAGAAGAGCTCATTGTTAGACATCAGAGACTACCTATGGGACAGCAACCTTGAGACACAAGGGTAGGCTTCATTCCTCTGCTCCCAGATCAGCCTGTTAAATTTGACAATTTTGACCTGGACTCAGAAATACAGAAGGAGATGCAGGAGTTTGTTCCAGGTTGAGTTAATACTGATTGGGATTTTTTGGTGCACTAGCTTCATAGATTTTTAAAGCCAAGAGAATTGGTAAAACCTTGTCAGACTTAGATCTAAGTCGATATGACATAGGGCAAGAAACCTTACCTTAATCATTTCTTGAATAAGAGTAGATAGGTCAGGTCACAGAATAGTCTCAGGAGAGTAAGGAATGGTTATATTCTAGCTGTTTTCAGGGAACATGACAACTAGAAAGAATTTTCACAGTGAATTTACAATAAAAATTGTGGATTTGGCCATGAAAAGTTATTCATATAATTAGTTGACTTCACTGAGTATTTTCAGCTCTTATTCTAGGGTCAGCTCATTCCTCTGTCTGAGAGGGAATCAACTGACTTTTTCTCGAAAGTAGCATCAGAACTGCAGGGTGACAAGAGGGTAGGGAATGAATCACCAACTCTTCTGTTGATGCTTTTATATTTTATATAAATAATCAAACATTCCCTGCATCACAACCTAAACCCAAGGATCCTATTTCCAAGGTAATGATTCCAGCTTTTCCATGCATTGCCATATTCCCTCTTTACAACTTGGCTGGTGGTCCTGGTATCCAGAATAGTCCTGAGGTGCTATAAGCAAAGGCAGGAACTCTGGAGAAAGCAATATATCCTCTAGTGAATGACATGGGCACCTCTTTGTGCCTGATTTTCAAGCGACAGGAGTGAGACACCAGACCTATAGATCAAACCATGGAAAGCCAATCTTCTACCTGTGTTAGAGTGATTTTACATCATTCTTTAACTCAAACCTGCATGACCCTCTACTTGCCATTGCATGGGAGTATGTACAGTGAGGTTTAATTTTCGAACTTATTTCTCTCAAGTTTATTCATATATTTTTTCCATAAATGTATTTCCTTTCCTTCCCATTTTTGTCTACAAAAACAGACACTTCCCCTCATATCAGTTTTAATAAGGTTTTTGCTAATTGGCCCAGGGTCAGACCACACCATTTAATCTCTGCATTAAAGGGGCTAAAGAAGTATGCGTCTTCAGAGGCATGCTGTTCTGTGTGGCACAGAGCTGTTCTCTTAAAGATAAACCAGCTCTACTTGAACGCCATGCCTCAAGCTCACTACGTTTTCAGGAAAAGAAGAAAAAAAGTCACAGCTGTGCTCTCCCCACCTTTTTCTTTTTTATTGTAGCGGTTTCTTATTCAATCATCTTCATGAAAGTGCCAAGCATTTCAGAAGTCCGGCTGCTCTTAAGACTTCCAAGGAGGATTGGAATGAGCCTCATGGGGAAGGTTAGAAGCAGGCTAGAATGCTGAATTTTGCAGTCTCATAAAGGAGAGGAAGAAATATGTACCTACTTGGGGGTAATTTGGAGTTAAGAATAATTTGGGGCCTTTGTAAACAGTAGCATCTTAAATTGGTTTCCACAAAGCTCTTTCATTTTTCACTAAAAGCTTTTCAACATCAGATCATTTCAGTACTGAATGTGCTACAGTTCCCCTCCTTTCTGCCTCCCTTTGTTCTGTTAGTAACTTTTGTTCATCAAAAAGTATTTTCCACTTTATTGTATATTTCAAAGCCTGTTATTCTTATATCTCAGCCTTCGTCTTCTCCGATTTTGCTTCTTTTGGTCTGGGTATGAGCAAGAGATTCTATTATGTGGAAAAAGATGCACTTAAGTAGTATTAAATCTCTCATCCGAATAGTTATTCAAAATAGAATCATGCTTCTCACACTTCATGTGTTTAATTAATAGTTCTACAAATAACTTTATTGCAGTGTTAGTTTTCTGGATGTAAATCAGCCTTGAACACTGCAGAAGCAAGAAGCAAAGACCAGAAACACTGGTTTGTCATAGTACTTTAAGATTACTTTTAGATCTCAAAAGCTTTCAAAGTAGCACACACCCACTAGGATTTAGATAGGTAGAGATGATACTTAAAATAAGTTTCTCCTTCTTATATTCAGATGCTTACTTTAACATTGCCACAATTATGTTTAATATAGTGATGAAAAACTGACCTGTAATTGGGGATTGCCAGTCAACAACCTCCAGTCAAGAGAGAGAGATAATACCAAGATTGCCCAAGTTTCACAGCCAATTGCCTCAATAGCTGGAAAAGAAACCAGTGTCTGTCAGCCTTTGAAAACCAAGATCTTGATTTGAATTTTTTTCTCTTGAACGGTAGTGTTCACAGACCTAAGCACCTATTGCAAAAAATCTGTACACAGCCCTGGACACAGATCCTCAAAGATGTGTTGGAGACTCATATCCACACAATTCAGCAGAAGACAGAGCCCCAAATACATTTATGGATTTGTGGTTACGCACCTGAATAAAAACCTGATTCAGAGAGGCTGCTGAGAACCCAGCCACTGATATGGGATCTTTTAAGTTTTAATACCTGCTGTTATGTATACAAAACAACTTGGGGTGTGTGAAAAGCATAATCCCTGTACAAAATAGATCAGGGAGCAGAATGGAGGTGAAGCAGTCAAATATGTGACGGGCTGCATAGTCACAGGATGAAATAAATGCTCACATAGTATTAACTGTCCTTGACCCCCTAAAAAATGCAGTGCAGGCAGATCACAACAGTAAATAACACACTTAATCTGCAACGAGAAAAGACAGCAATTGACAGAGCACTGTGAATTATCAAACAGGGAATGTGTGAAAGGGCCAGAGCAGTGTGGGACAAAACTCAGACATTATTACATAGACTTTTCTTGGGCTAGATCATGAGCTGGTGCAAGTGGCAGTAGGTTTAGTCATTTGAGCTGGCTATTTAAGTTTACAAACTGCTATTTTTTCCCAATGAGACATACTTCCTCTCTTTACCTTTTTTTCTTGTTTTTATTTTTACGGTGACTAGATTTCCTCCCCTGTGTGTCTGAAATCAGCATCTTGTCACAGTTTTCAATCACACTTATGAGTGTGAATGTAAAGAAGAGTTTTGCACAGCCAAACTTGGAAATGAGAACATCTTCAAAACCAAAAAACATTTAGCCGTTATAATCCTGTCATCTTTGCTATTGGCAATGATATTTTTCTTACCTCTGCCAGTAGAGCTTCCCCTGCAGTGAATTCATAATCGTGCATTACAGAAATACAGATGTTGGTGATAGAGAAGAGCAAACCAAGAAATTCCCTTTCTTGTGAGTGTTTTGTCATCTCTAGCACCAAATGACTCAAGTGACAAGGCTTCAACTGCACCCCTTGGGACACTATTCCACAGCCCAATACATCTCACTGTCTGGATATTTGCACGAAGATTCAGTGAAAAAATTCCTCTTGCAATTCCGTCCCGTTACTCCTAGTTACAACCTTGTCTGCTGCACTACGTAATTTCTCTCACCTGCCTCATGTCAATGTTGTGGTATGTTATCCTGTCCCCTCTGCCAAGCCAAACTCATTTAGCTACTTAGATCTTTCTTCATAAGTCAACCTCTCCCGACTCCCTCGATCACTTTTGTTGCTCTTCTCTGAACTGCCTTCCATTTATCAGCCTTTTTTCAAAGCAGCGGTGCTTAGAAATGAATGAAGCAAAGACCACAACCTTCTGCTTCACCAGTCTCACTGATGTAAATAAGAACAATTACAACCTGCCGGATAGTTGAGACAGAAAAAAAAGTAAATTGGAGAAAAATTTTTATTAATGCTGAGTTGGTTGAAAAAATATTGTACTGAAATTTTTTTTCATTGGAATTTGTTACTTCAGTGTGTGTACATAGAGGAAGCAACCACATTTCCCCAAATTTTTGGTAAAACTGTATTTGCTTTCTGCCAGATCTCTGACATGTTCTTCACCTATCCAGCCTTTAAATTAAAAAGAACCTGAAAATCTCCCTCATGGGCAAATTTCAAATTTGGGGCTTTTATTTCTAATTGAAATTCAATCAGATTTGGAAATCCATATGAAAAATGGATTTCTTTCATTCCTCGTGTCTCAGAACAGCAAGTATACAAAACAAACACATGAAGGTAAAAACCCAGTTTGGTCTTTATCCAACAAAGACTTCAAATAACACTACTCAAATACTTTAAGCTAAATGTATACAAAGACTCTGCTGGATCCACATTTCTGAATGAATTTACATTAGACCTGATCCATTTGAGAATTAGTCACCAACATGAAAGCCCTTTGTTAATTTTTCTGCGATAACAGCCAATTCCTATTCCTTTAACAGGTAGCATGTGACAGCTTCTTAGACTGGCAGCTCCTAACTTCCCATCTTAACCGGGTGAGCAGAAATACAGAAGAGCTACATGAAAAAACCTAGACACCCTCAGTGCTGCAAGGAAAAACCGTACTTTTATAGTCCTCAGAAATTGTTCGAGTGCATTCATATAATCACAGATTAAGGAAAAGCAGCTGAGGCACTTTATTTTAGCTGAGATTCTAACAATTCACATGGGCTTTTGCTGGAGAAAAAAGACTGTGGGAGGAAAGAGGTGGAGAGATGCCAGGCTGCTGTGTGACTAGAAACTGGAGACAGAAACGTAACTTTGCAAACATTTTTATGAATAAAGAGCCAAGCTAAGAGTCTTGTGAAATTATTGTCCAGCAATAACATTTAAAGCAGGGTTATTTTTTCTCTGTCAAGTACAAATTGCAGTTTTCACTTCATCAGCCCATCACCATCACTACTTATATTGCACCGAGTGTAAAAACTTCTTTATCTGTATAATAAATAGTACAATACAGCCTATATTCAGCATGGAAATTCCTGAGTGAAACTAGTAATAATATTCAGCTTTTTCAAAATCCTCATATAAAACCATCAAAACAAATACTTAACAACTGATGAATCTAAAAAGAAAAGAAAAGATATATTTTCTGGAATCACAAAATGGTCAAAAAGTACAGAGTGGGGTAAATTTTTATTGCTGAGAGTGAGGCTAAATCTGTATTGAGCTGTATATCTCACAAGCTGCACCTTTTGACCAACGTCTTTCTTTAAAAAGACCACAAAAAAAACAACAAGCAAAACAAAAAAGAAACCCTTCTTTTTATCCAGGCTAGAAGTTTTCAAGTCTGGTTTCACTGTGTTTGTGCAAGAAACAATCTTCCCCTGGCAGCTGGCTATAGATGAGGTGACAGAGTAGGTCTCTTCCAGCTCTCATCTCTGATTCATTTATCTTTCAGGCATGTCATGAGCTTTTCATCATCATTTCTGAATTATCCAGCGATCCACATTAGTTCCAAACAACCTCACATGGTCCCCAGTACTTTTCTGTACAGGCTGAATTTCTGCTTCATGTCACTAACTGTCTTTATTGATTGAGGAAGACAGACATGGCACCAGTGCTTGCCCCTCTCCATTCAGAATCGCCAATGAAGCCCCGTGAAGTGCCTCTGTAACTGGCAGACATGAAAGCATTTGTCCCCATCTCATGACAGGTACACCTCTGAGAAAAGGTGATGTTACATATTCATTCACCAAAGGTCAGCATGGAAGATATAAACAGAATGTATTTATATGTATAATGCCTCAACTTTCTAAAGCATTATTTAATCTATTTCCTTCATGAGTATTGTGTTGAATATGCATGGGCCTGTATAAAGCATTTCTGGAGTCTTCTCCTCTAAGAGGTCAGGGTAGTAACCTTGCATGTACAGAAAACAACAATAACAACCATCACACTTTATTAATACACTTTCTAGCTTGAAAAGAGATGAAAGAAAAAGCCAGGCTGCTGTGAAGGAGATGGGAGAGCTGAAATGAGAGTGCTGGACCAGGATTACAGAGCCAGCACTACCCTGGGCTTCTGGGGACAGGTGACATAATTGTAAATTTTTGAAAGCAGCCACCAATTTTTTAATATTGGCTAGAGACAAAAGCAGTCTGGCTCCCAGAGATTTGTGTAACTCCTCTTAAACGGGGTTGCTCTCTACTCAGAACCTCTGAAAAGTGCCTAAAACATATATGAAATCTGGCACACACAGAAAGAGATTTTAAAAATACCCGGATGGGCACAGCCGAAAATCTGGGCCTTCCTTTTCTGCATTCTTCTTTTCCCACAAGCAAAATGAATGACTGTACTTTACAGAAGATATTCCATAAAGTTCACAGGTGGTGGCAAACAGTTTTTTACAGTGAAGGACTGTTCACAGAAGTGCAATTTAATTATAGTTTCCTACTTCAAAAAGGGCTAATTGTCAGCATGCTCCTTTGGCTGTGCAGTGTTTCCCCACCAGCCAGACTATGTTGTCTGTCATGGAAGGTGAGGTCACCAGGATTCAGTACAGGAGCTCTCCTTCACTCACTCTCCTTCGCAAGACCAGTCTCTGGGGTAGCAAGGTAAATGAGACATGCCTGTTACAAGTGAGAGCCTCGTAACATCTGAAAAATGCCAAAAAAGAAGCAGCAGCCTGATCCTTTCTAATTCGGTAAACTTTCTTTAAAGACGTCTAACATAGCGACTGACTTTTCAGGACAGATAGGACAAAAGGTATACTAAATGCTTGCTAGATATGTGGAAAAGTTAACTGTAGGCAAAAAGGAAAGCATGAAGGCAAGGTTGTGAGGAGAAAAGAAATACTAACATGGAAGATCTGGATAGAAGGAGAGAAGAGAAGCAGATATTATTGCTCTAAAAGCATATTGAGTTCATGTCCAAAAGTCACTATTCCAGTTGTGGCCCAGCTGTCCTGGACATCAGACAAACACAAAAATAACCTGTGTCCCAGAGAGGGTACAATCTAAGAGAGGGTAAAGTATTACAAATGTGTTACAAGCAGAAGGGAATGAGATAGCAGCTGCCATGTTGGTTGCTCAGTTTATCTTGTTGTGGTGTTTATTGAGGGGCTGAAAACATTCACTCTTGTAGGAATATTTTGTGTGGTTTTTGACACTGTTGAAGATTTAAAATAAAAAGAATTCTGATTCTGAGTTGAACTGAATGAGATTTTCCCATCCCACCTTCATTTGTAATCTCTCTGAGACCAAGGAGGTAGAAATCTCAAAAGGAACACTTGTCCTTTTCTCATTTGGATTTAACAAAACTAAGAATGTGTAAAAAATATTTTGAAAAACATTTTGTCAAAATATTTGAAGATGATGGGGTTTATTTGTTTTCAAGTTGCAGTTGCCTGTGAAAGGTGTTTGCACCATTTTCCAACAAGCTCAAGTCTTCTGTGATAGCAAAGAGTCTGCCCATTAACATTCTGAATGGACTGAGGAGTCTGACATTACAGTATTGGAGGTCACCCCAATGGTCATTTCAAGCAATAATAAGAGACATTGGAGGTGATGGAGTTGCAAAAGCTGACAAAACAGAATGCAATCAAGAAAAGCAACGAAATCAAAACTGCAATAATGATTGGGGTGTTAAAGCACCTGACAGGTCACAGGCCATGAAATTGGACTATGCTTTTTGATGCAGGCAGGAAGAAGTCATTAGAAATGTCAGCAATGTCACAGAAATGTCAGAAATGTCACACTTAGTTGTGTGAAGAGAGTTTACAATGGAAGTGGAAAAGAGAAAATTCACATGTTAGTAACAGGCAGTATATTCAAGTTGTCTGGAGGTGAGAGGAGAAAAAAATGGTGAATAGTTTGAGTACAAACCAAGGATCAGTGTTCTGAAGTAGATGAAAATTAAATGGGGACATAGCCATAGAGGTACTGAAGACAAGACTCCTCTTAAGATATGTCAAATGAAAGGTTGTTGGTACAGAATGGCACACAGAAGAACAGCCCCTTAGATTGTAGGGGGCAGATGTCTTGTCCTGCAGTAAACTTTTTATAGGCTCAAGCATGTTGGTGCACAGAAAATAAGAAAATAACATATGTAGTGTGTGATTTCTGTAAAATATTAGTACCTATGGGACTCTATAACTTAGTTCAAATCACTGCATTATAAGTTTGCATATGTAGCAGTGAAACTGGTCATGTCTATCCTTACATTTTCTTTAACTCAAGTTGAAAAAAAAAAAAAAAGATTAGAAATAGTTGTCTACAGCTCCAACTCTAAATACTGGAAACATTTCCTCTAATCGTTGTTCTGTCATGAGAATTACACTGTACTAAGGGAAAGAAGGCGATGCTGGGAGCAGAAGAGGAAGTAGATGAAGGGCAGTCCACCACTGGGAAACGAGCCAGTGATTAGAATCTCCTGGAGTCTGCTGCTGTACAAATAGCCAACTCTTACTCAGTTTCATTTAAGCAAAATAGTATTAGCACAGAGAAGATGGATCCAGAGTCTAGTATGCATCTCCTTCCCTGTCACAGGAGATTTTATGCCCCTTTCAGACAAAGCTATAATCCATTAGAAAAAATACGCTTAGAAAGACATTGTTTGAAAATTGTTTTAATGAAAGTCTATTTTTCAGCACCACAAAATGCAGCATTTCTTTCATTCACAGTAAAAACAGCAAATAAATGGTATATATATTATCTCCTCAGTATCGCTATTTTGAATTGGCTGTTCTTAAGCAGGAAAAGTTATTTTAGAGCTCGTCTTGCTCAGAAAGCAAACTTACTTTGAAAACATACACAGTAGCTGGCATCAGCTTAGAAAATCATACCATGAATGCAAGGAGCATTTTTAAACTGATTATAGCAGCCTATGTTCTAGATTAAACTTATCTTTGTATACATATGTTATTTGTGTTACTGCAATCTAGAATTTATAGGATCCTAGAACAAAGATGGGTGCTACCCCAAGAATGATATAATCCATGTAAAAGGCAATAGAAAACAGATAGCTATAAATAGATATATAGAAAAACACAGAAGTTTTGAGCAAGCGTGATGGAAAGAAGCATTAACAAAACAGCATTAGCAACATAGGAAAGGTGATTTGTGTGGAGGGGTATGATGCAGAGGAATAAAATGCTTTGTAGTTGTTTACAGGTAGTTTCTCCCACATACAAAGGACAGCATAGGAGGTGATAGTCCCAAAATGCTGTTTGACTGTTTCATAAATGAACTAACAATCAAGGGATCAGTGACAGTAGACATCATCAGCCAGACACAGGAGTCAAAAATTAAACAGAAAAAAAGAAAAGACAGGCCATAAAGGTTCTTGAAGATAGAGATGGCAAGTATGCTTCAGAGTGAGCAACCATCAAGGAAACTGAAAGAGAGGGGATAGGGGATGGTTCAAGACACAGACTAAAACAATAACTTTTATGGGAGCAGAATTCAACATCCACATGGCTGAGGCAAGGTCATATGTCCCAGCCAGCAAAAGCATCCCACTGTAATTAATGCACGAGAGCCTGGAAGACAGTTTCAGTCATGTACTTGAAGGCCATGGGGGAAATAATCTGAAAGATGTTGCCATACTCCAGTTGGAAGAGCTTAGAGAGACATTTAAGTTGAAGCTAATGCCCAAGTTACACACTTGAGTGATAGGCAGAGTGATGATGTAGTCCTGAGATGTCAAAAGAGAAGATAGAGAAGAGGAGCTCTGGGACAAAAATTAAAAGCTCTCTTTTGACCACATAGAACCTGCAGTTAGACATCCATAAGGAGTGTCAAGAAGATAGGTGGATCTGCTGGCTTTGACATTCTGGTTAGGCCTAAGATAGGTTGACCATCCTTGTACAGAGATCATTACTGCTGCCAGATGCCGAGAAACAAAATGCACAAGAGAAAAAAATGGAATTGACAGCAGGGCATTTGTTAAAGAAGAAGCAGCAGCAGATGGCAGAACCATACAACTGAAGTTAGATATGCTTTAGATCTTTATCCTGAAATTCAATTAATTTAACACTGAAGCATGTTAAAAAGTTCTTCCTTGAAGAGAGGCCAGAATGTTTAGTATCTTCCAGGATGAAGTCATTAGTTAAAATACTAAGGTTCAAAAGAAGTGTCAAATAAAAAAAGTAATAAAGTGACAAAGAAATATCTCCTTGGAAACAAATTCAAATTAAATTGTTATAGACTATACAAATAGTAAAGTTCTTAGCCACTGCAGCCTGCAAAGCACATTTTCTTGCTATCTGAATCTTGAACTATGATAGGAGCTGACAGAGCAGAAGTTGACATTTTAAACCACTAACACAATGCAATTTTCCTCTCCTCATGCCTTTTTTTTCCTGGTTGTTGATTTTGTTTATATTTTAAAATGAAATCATTGCCTTCCTTAAATTGGCATTTTGTTTGAAGTTTTCCTTTCGAAATAAATCTTGGCTGACTGAGAATTATACTGCAGATTGCTGTGCATTTTTGTTAACCCCCAGACCTGTTATTTTCGTACTACTTTGGATATTTCTGAATTTTTTAAGTGTCAAACCACATACATTTCAAATGTCCCTTTAAGGTATTTAGACACTTTTCTCATTATTGATGATAAGTTAAAATCATTTTTGGAGGGCACACTGTATGGGTTTATCTACCTCATTTACCCTGGATATGAGTTTGTTACATTCCCAATTTTATAGGCAATAATGCAGCTGTGCTAGGCATTTCCCAATTGTTACTATGTCTTTTTTTTTTTTTTTAAACTTCTCTACTAAAGGCTATGAGGATTTAACACTCCATACTCGGTGAAATGATACCTTTTGTCAAAATACATAAAGCACTATATCTAGGGAAGATCAGAGTTTCCAGAATATTATTGAAAGCTTACATTATCAAGTCAGTTCTGTTGCTTCTCTTGATTACTTGTCCTTATATCTAGATTTGGGAATTGTCTTGCATTTGTTTCCAATACAAATGACAATTAACCCAGCTATTCTTTTTCCTCAAAAAAATTTCCTTAGAAAAAAAGAACCCCATTATGAAGATGGAATTTATGGTCAAAATGAGGAGGGAATGCAGAGTACTCTTGCTGACAGCAGCAACCTGAAAGAGGATTACCCACAGCTCAGATGAGAGCCTTAATCTCCAAGCTGTAAAGGCAGCTCTTCTCACATTCCCTGGCTGGAGTGCTCTCAATTTGCATAAACAGTTCAGTAACTGACAGGACAGCAGAAACACTCACCAGGGTCTAAGCACTGGAGTTCATTTCCTTCCGTTTTTCGTGACTATATTTTAAGGTTTTCATTTCTAGGAAGAATGAAAATAGGGTTAAAACTCTCATGTATTTCACAAAACATTTTAATTTTTGACTATTTGTGACTACCATCATTCTTCAAGCTTTTTAACTCCATCTAAAGGCATAAATGAAGAAGTATGGACGATATTCTGGAACATATTTAAATACTTAAACCCAACTTTGGACTTGTGTCACTCTGAAGCCAAAGGAACATAGACCTGTACGTGAATCCTTTTCTAAATTATCACGCAAGGGATGTTAAATTTTGAATGCTTCTGAGAACAAACGAGAATAAACAATATCCTGGTACTCCCATTTATCTTTATTGAAGTCAAGGAAATTAGAGTTACCAAATAATAGAGGCTGAAATTTCTGTGGCTTACATAGGTCACAGCAGTAAGGCATAAAGTCTTAAATGGCTTTTTCCAAACTGGTACAGAGAAGCATTCACTCCATATTTGACAATCACAACATGGCTATAGTAACATTTAAATAATGCATGTAAGATCCAAATCCCAAGCATTTATGAATGTACGTTCACTTTAAGGTCAGTGAAGAGAGAGCGTCTCTAGACAGTCCTTTGAACCTAAGATGTGAAGTCCACTGTGAAGGTGCCTCTCCTCCTCCAGTGACTGCAGAGGGGGCTGAGGCTCCTTGGTTAGACTGAAGTTTTTAATTCAGACACTTCTACGAGGTGACTACATTCAGGTAGGATAAGCCCTAAAACAAAAAAAAACCAAACAAACAAAAAAAATCTTTTAACCATTAAACCAAATTAAAAACAGAAGTATATTTTCCCCAAAGATCTTTTATAAAATTAACTGAGAGACCACAGTGTTTTACTTAAGACTTGATTCTGTTCCTGAAGACCTAAATGGAAAAATCTTCAAATGACTCCAGCAGATACAGGATCATGCCTCTGATGAGACATACCTAGATTAACCAAGCATGCAAAGGCAATTAATACTAACTTATGTCACAAGAAACTACAGAATTTGAGATAAACAAAAAGAGTATTTTTTCCATAAAGATTGCATGCTTGGACTCGCTCTGACAAATCCAGTTTTGTACAACTTTTTTTAACATGCATGAAGTTTATAGTTAAGTCAACAGACTTCACATCCAGTGAAATTGCTTGTGTTAAAACCCTATAATCCAGACTGAACTAATTGATTATCTTTACCAAGGCAAAAACAAGCAGTTGCAAAGCTGTAAAGCCAAAGAAAAGATGGGTCAGCATAAGTCACTGGTATTTGCATAATCAATTTTTCCAGTACTAGCAAGTTTCTCAGAATTTTTAGACAATAACAGTAGGCTACCAAGATATCTTTTGTATCTACATGACTTAGAGTTTCACCAAGGTGTTGTTTTTCTTTTTTTTTCCTCCCTCCTTTCTGAAATGACGCTAAGGAAACAAAAAATAAAGATAGAAAACTCACTATCTGAAATTTTGGAGTTGTAAACAAAAATCACTGATAAAGCCCGATTAAGCTAAATACTGTCATTTCTGTCTCTCAGCAAGATTAGAGATGCTTTCCCACTGACACATAAGTAAGCAGGTTTTTTTTATTCCCAATAAAGACTGCAATACAGTTTTATTTTATACTTACATTACAGGTTACATTATTTTATACTTACTGTCCAGTAGTTCACTAACAAAAAGAGCAGTAATAAAAACCCCACCTGTTTCAAATGCAGTAAATCATCACTTGGTTTACATGTATTGACTAGCTTAATTTCCACTCATTTAGAAGCTTTCCCTTTCATAGACATCCAGAGGAATTTCAATAATTAAATTATCAGGAATTACTGTGAGTAGGAGATGGAGAAGCACTTGGCTTACAATTTTTGTGACCAGACACTAGCACTAAACCAAAAGAGAACTCTCTTTTCCAAGCTGCATATTTTAAAACTGAAGATTTGGATTCCATACCAAAAGTGAATTTCTGGGTATGTTGTTAAATAGGAGAACCGTCTTACTGTTTTGTTTTTGTTTTTTTCTTTTGGATTGATTTATTTTTCTGAAAGCAGGGCCTCTGCAAAGAAGTGTGAGAGATCAAGGACATCGCCCTGTTCCCCGGACCATGTCCTGTGCAACATACATATATCAGGCCTAAAACTTTTATATCCAGTCCAACTTAGTCATCAAGCGTCCCATCCCCGTCAATGAAAAGAAAGAGGTATGTCCGAGAGGTACTTATCAAGAGTACTCTATACAACAGTTACAGGGTGTTGGGAATTATCTTCTGGAGATGGTTGATGCACACTATTTACTGTGGAAGGAGTACAGACATCTCAGAAAAAATATTTTGCTTTTAGATAGCTAAAGTTAGGTATGATGAATCCCACCATAAACTTTTAAACTGCTAAGTTTATATGAGAAAACAGAGCATTATAAGGAGAAATATGCTGAAGATAGATAGTGAGTCAGATGATACTACAATATATAAGTGCATAGGCTATAACCATCCCAAAGCACTGGAAGCTGGTAAGGATTCCAGCCCAAGTGTAGAGCTGGCTTCTAATTTAGGAACCTGCAGTAGCTTCTACTTAAGGCCATTTCTTGAATTCACACTTCACTCATAGTTCACATGAGTCCTTCAGATTTGCACAGGTAGCAGCATGTAGGGCAGCAGCTATACTATAATGTCTGACTTAAAGCCATGTTTACTGTTAAGATTTGAGGCCATAATAATAATGTTGTATGCCAGACTCCTAAAGCAACTACATGTTCAAAACTTCATAAATATAATAATGCAGTCAAGTGAGCCTACATCGAAAAAAAAGTACCCAGAAGGTGTTTCTGCCTCCATTTTCTCTAGAAAGGTTTTTTTTTGTTTTTCAAGGTTCACAATTCATTAAACTGCATCTATATATTTCTTGGGGTTCAAAGGAAATACATGAGCAAGGTTTAGGAAAACAAAGTTGATATCAGCTGTCACCATCAGAAAATAAAACTTGTATTAGTCTTTGGGACATAATTATCACATCAATCATTGTTTTAAATACAGAAGACTCTATCAAGCACTGGAAACAAGTTCTGTGCATTCTCTTTCAGAGACAGTAAATCACTTCTCAGCCTTTAAATGTTAACTCTCATCAGTATTGTTACTTAAGCAGCAGGACTGACATACATAAACCTTTATGCATTTCCTTTTGGGAGGGAAAATAATTGTACTAGGAAAGAACAGGTCAGAAGAAAGGGAAAATATTCAGAATTGATCAATTTTTTGTAACCTTTCTTTCCCCCCGAAACAGAGGGGGAAAGTACAAACAGGTACTTGCTGCCATGTGGGTGTTTTGATAAGAAAAGGCTGTTACCTCTAAGATAGCATATATGAAGTACAAAGCGGTTTCCAAGGAAACTATTTTTCAAATAGTTCTCTTGCCAGAGATTCATTGTTTTTATTGGCATCAATCTTTCTCACACACACCCTCCTCCTTTAACAGGATGATAAAATCCAAATGTTTCCAGATTCTGAGTTTTGGGTTTGGCTATTACACCATCTTTAACGATTGACTGCTCACAACAACGTACAGAAAATTGAACGTCTACTCCAAATCCTTTCTTAGTGAAGATAACTCAACTGTCCTGATGCAAACAATTCAAATCTAAACATAAGTAGCACTTTAAGTACCCAAAGAAAACCCACCTCTAAACTGGGCACCAAGCCATTTGGAAATGCAAAAAGATTTGAAGTAGACATGCTCTAGCTAGATTTTCTTTCATTTCCAGTTGGCTAAAAAAAAAAAAAAAAGAAGAAAGATTTATAACAGCAATAATGGATATGTGTTTCTGGTTAGGTAATGGCCAATTAGAGCACTAATGACCTGAGGCAAAACAATGGCTTTATACTTTTTCAAATCAGGTCTAATCTGACTTGCAAAGATCAGCAGTTCGAAAGCTACTTGGAATGATTACTTGACTAAATGTACTTCATGGCCATCCATGGAGAAAAAGCTCAAGAACTGAGCTCTGAAAGTGAGAGGCACCTGTCTTCAGCTAAGAAATTACTTCTACATCAAGGTTTACATTAAATACATTCCTGAATGCTGGCAAGACAATACCATTACAACCACATGAATAAACCTGACTCCCAATCCAGAAGGCAATGACTGGGGCTTACATTCTGCAGGACCTGGGTGACGTCATTTCATTCCATATTTGAATAAGACCCTGTAACCTTGCAAGTAAAAAACACTTAAGTACATGCTTAACTTCATGGGCTGACTTGTACACAGCTTTCAGTGGTGTAACGGTTGACTGAAACCAAGCAGATGGTTATGAGTTTTGTTGGATGGAGGCCTAGATGCTTAGAAGGATGTTGGCAAACTGTTTTATGACTGTCCTTAAGTCATTTTTCTCTTCTCTTTTTTGCTTGGATGCTAATATAGGAAATATTTTTTCTTTAACCAAGTGTTTCCCTCTTCTGCACTTTTAGACTCTATTAGCATCCTTTCATTTTCATCATCTGAAGTGCTTTACAAAGTTACAGAAAAAAATATATTAATTTTGTGTCAGTAAAATTCTCAACATTATAAAATAATATAAAATTTAGTGTAACCAAATTAGGAAAAAAATGATCATACAAAATTGATCAGATTGTCAGTACTAGCACAGTACTCATTAAAACTAGTTGTCTAACAGGACTTTCTTTGTGCCAGGGATAGTATTAATGCAGAATAAAAGCCACAGTCCCTCCGCAATGAGTTTCCAGTCTGTGTATCAAACAAGAGAGAGCAGATGGAAACAATCAGGTTGGTGAGGACAGGAAAACAAAATATTAGTCAGCATGACAAACAGTGGTCTCAATGTCTCTGCAATTAAATCTTGCAAAGTATTCCTAGTTTTCCTTACAAAGCAGAGTGTGAATAGGCATCTGAATGAACATATGGCTCCCCACTCCCCAGTCTGCTGCCCCATACCTTTTGTTTCTAGGTGACACTCATATCACTAGATTTGCACAGGAGAGTAATAGATTGCATCTTCCTGCACAGTTCTTATGCAAAATGTGAACACAATTTTATTTGTGAATATAAATGATAAGTGATTTCATCTATTTATTGATGACAGGGTGCCATGCTATCAAGAGATGTCGCCTGAAAAGTTGTGAATTTGCTGCTTATGGAATAATGAGAGAACTCTAATTAGAGATGTTGTTGAACATTTTCATATCACTGTAATCTTTTATTCTCAAATGGAAAGTCATATAGACTTGGGGAATGGATAAATAAAGATACTAGCCACAAGTGATATATGTCTGTGGTGAGCTGGCCTCAGCTCACATCCAAACACTCACACAGCCGCTGGCACACTCCCCACCCGACCCCAGCAGAATGGTGGGAGAAAATAGGAAGAACAGGAGCAAGAAGATTCATGGGTTGAGATAAGGATGGGAGGACAACTTAACAGTTGCTATTGCAGGCAAAACAGACTCAGCTTTGGAGAATTTAACTTAATTTATTGACAATTAATATAAATATTTAGGTACTGATTTGGGTATTTTTAAACAGCAACAACAAAAAAGAAACCTTTAGACACTTTGGAAAAACACCTTTCCTCCTCCTTTCCCAGGCTCAGCTTTACTCCAGACTCATCTCCACCCACCTTGCTGCTGCCACAGGTTATATTCAGCTGCCTCAGTGAGGCAACAGGTGATGGAGGGGGTCAGGGTCAAGATGCAGCAGTTTCTCTCTACTACTCCTTTTCTCACTCCATTTCCATGCACCCCCATAGGTCCTCTATGGGCTGTAGTCCCTTTGGGTGAGTATCTGCTCCAGTGTGGGCTCATCTATGGGTCCCTTTGGGGGGTGGTGTTTGTTCTGCGATGGAGAACATCCTCCTCCTCCTCTCAACTTGGTGTTCCCTCTGATGTTTCTCACTCTTTTTTTCTGCCCTTCTTCCTCTGTCTGTATGGTGTTTTCTGCTCTTTCGTAAATATGTTGTCACAGAGGGGCCACCAGCTTTGATGATGGGCTCAGCTGTGTCCTACAGTGGGTCCATTGCAGAGTCAGATGGAAATGGCTGTGTCTGGCATGGGGCAGCCCCCGGCCTCTTCCCACAGAGACCGTCCCTGCAGCCCCCAATTGCCAAACCTTGCCATGTAAGCTAAACATAATTTCTAGGTTTCTTTGCCACAGCTAACTAAAATCTCAGTCCCAGTGAAGCCAAAAGAGTTTCTATGTATGTGTATGTGTGTGTGTGTGTGTATGTACGTACGCATAACTTTGGCCCCAAGAGTGCTTCCAAGATCCTACCTTAGGGTACATGAGGGTCCATCTGCATCCTGACTTCCCATTGGGTAAGTCCCAGGCAGAAATAAGGTGCAATTGCACTCCTGCCTCTGCGCAATTGAAATTCAGGTATGGGCCCCTTGTGCACTCCTAAGAAGCACCCAGCATGAACAATGAGGGTCACGCTCCAGCCATGTGTTTCATGCAAGCAAATTCCATGCAGCCTTGGAGTTACAGACTTTGGAACAGGCCAAAAAAAGTATCTGGGAACTGTTGCCATCTGATTACTGTTGTGCCTTTTCTTAGGAGACCTATGGTCTCCTTAGTCTGGCAGCATTTCACTACTTAAAGAACACAACTGGGAGCCCACGCTGCCAAGACAAAGCTCTGAGTCCAAATGGAAAAGAAAATAAACCTTGCAGATTCTCAATAGCATGACAGTAGAGCAGTCCCTTGGCTTGACCCCACTTTCAGGGGACTTTTCTGCTAGACAACTTCTGCAAAGCCACAGAAACTTTCCGATAGCTTCATGCAGGTGCTGAAGCCCATCAATACGGATCACAAGTCCACTTACAGATCAGTGTGTCTGCCTCCATAAGGATTTACTTTCTTTAACAGACCATCTCAGTGGCATCTAAAGAGGGAAGAAGCATCATCCCATCCAAGGTCTGGTATGTAAGCTGGAGGAAACACTGTGCAAAGTTCCCACATTTTGGACTTCAGGGGAACAGAATGAAAGTCAGGTTCAATGTCATTGTGGATAAATAGAGGATATTATGAAATAAATCTGCTTTTTAATCAGTCTATTGTAATGAGTTGGAAGTATTTTTAAATTACCCTATAATTTATATGTTATTTGCTTAATGAGGTATTTCCTTATGGCTTGTTAATGACTATTGTCAGGAAGACATCTAAAATGCAGGCTCATCTTGATCTTGCAGTATTTCTGTACACGCTTACCTTAATTAAAAGAGGCAGTCGGCCTCTTGCATCTCCAATCCCAAAATCAGCTACATATTTTGTAAAGTTCTTGTTGTTGTTGTTTTTAAATTAACATTTGTAAAAAAGAAATCAAGGAAATTTTTGACAATATTTTCTAAATTCTTGATAGCATTTTGAAAAGGAACGTATATAGACCAGATCTGTGCTCTTTTATCTTGTTGCTGGCAATCCCTACAAGTAAGGAGGCTTTACATCCAGACAAGGAATAGCGATCCCTCAGCCACTCTGCAGTGCCTTGCCTACATCATCCTTCAACATAACAGAAGCACAAAGAAAACTAATGGTGCATAAACAGCAGACAAGGCACAACTGTGCTGTAAGCCCATCAGGTGCCCCCAAAGAAATGGTGCACCCATCAGATTCTACTTGTTCCTGGAACCAGCACAGCCCCCTCCATGCAGTGCGACCTCGTGGGGTTCAGTGCTCCAGCCTCTCCAGCCACATGGCAATAACCATAACCCTTCCTCAGGGCATCTAATCAGGCAGAGCTCAGCTGATATATTGCTGGATATCTGCTCTGTGCAGCCCCAAATTGCCACAGAGAAAGAGTATGAAAACAAGTGAGCACAGTCACACCACATCCTACTTCTGATGGGAGGAGCAAGGGTCACATCCCAAATAACAGGGACACCCCTGTCTTAGACTGCTGATGCCAAGCTAGTTAAACCAAAACATTATGCATTTCTCTTAAATGCTCCTTTTTTCACAAGGCTTTCTTTTTGCCAAAGCTGAACTCCTTATATGCTGTGCAAAATTCACAGATCACTCTTCTTCGAAGAGTCAAAAGCATCCTCCCCCTCTCAAACTGTCACAGCCACGCTTGGGGATTCAGGGTTTTATTGCAAGGTGTGTAACAGACAAAATTGGAACTGATATATATTACTTCTGAGAATGCTAGTCCCATTTCCAGTAATTACTGACAGTCGCTACAGCAGTTACACCAAGTCTACAGAAATATGTCCAAATTTAAGTGTTGGTGAAATTAAATGTGAAATTATTCATGTTCCTCTGCATTTGAGGAAGAAAAAAAAAGGGGGGGGGGAAGGAAAAAACCACAAAAAAACCCTAGTGAATATTATCCAAGCAGCCTAAAGCCATAAGCACTGAGAATCACAGGAGGATGTGATTCAACCATTTACAGTTTAGCAATGGGTGTGGTTTTGCTCTAATACATTGCATTGGCACTCAATGCAAATTACCTGTTTTCAGATGCATACATTTTGCAAGTCTTTAGAGTGACTGGCTTAAAATGTGGAAGAGTTTCGTGCCTACAGTATATCAATTTATGTTTTGTGGAATTTGTTTCAGTTACTTAATTTTATGTCTAACTTCACGAAAGAGCCAAAGAAATCTGAAAAAGTTTCTACCTGAATCCAGTGGTACTCCAGCTAAATAAAAAAAGGAGGATGTTTTATTGCATTATGGAGAAAAAAAAAAAAGATTTTGAGGGGGTGAGTTATGACTTCTCTGAAATGTCTGTAAAAAATTCCTATGTTGCCCGCTGCTAAAATATACCCAGTCTCAAATAATATGGGTACAACAGACAGTGCAAGGACACAGGAGATAGCTACCATATATATAGGCATGCAGTAACAGTCAAAAGGGGCTCACAGAGCAGTTGCACCTGACAACTGGCTGATGGGGTATTTACAACATACAGAAAATTTGGGATGAGCAAGAGGACTCAAACTTTAGCAGAAAACTCTGGCCTCTTCTGAAGTTTGAAAATTAGCAAGTCACTTGGAAAAGAAGAGTGTTCATGGATACTGATGCATTTCTTATTTATAGATAGAACAAAAGCACAAGTGACAGATCATGAAAAAGCTGCTCTTACAGTACAATCACCCAGATCTGAGACAGCTAAAGCAGAAAGCTGGCAACAAAGTGTGTATATCTTCCTCTCCTCCTTCCCTCACCCCATTACAGTGACAGCAAAGTGGAGACAGTTTAGTGAGGATACACACTGCTGCATTGCAGCCAAGGAACATAAACAGAAGAATGAAAGACCTTCTGTCTCCAATGGGGCTCAAAAAATGATAGGGAAGAATATAAGAACAGGGTAGCTATAGACTGATAATTTCCCAGAATCCTTTCCCAGCGTAGAACAATTTATGGCTCAGGACTTCTTCAGCTTCTTTGTGAGAGAGTAAGCAGAAGGTTGCTTTCTGCAGTGCTGTTCACAAGAGGTGGTGGGTAATGTCCCCACCTCCGGACTGCTCCTCCTTCTATGATAGCCCACCCTTTGGCTGTCTTCATGACCCAGCATCCCCCCACATCCTTTCCTCCCTATTTACTCAGGTGGCCTCGAACCCATTTCCACACACACTTCAGAAAGTCCTGTGCCATATTTCCTTAGTGCCTGAGAACTTGATAAAGATATATGCATTTTTTTAATCCTGGAGCTTTTGTGGGGGAAGGTATAAAACAGACATAAGGTTACGGATCGCCATACAGCTATCCAAGTGTATCAACAGGAACTTGGAGCAGTAGATGTATATAGACTGATCTGCAAAAATGGTGGATGATGTACAGAGCTTTCACACATAGTTATTTTAGGGGTTATTTCAGCCGAAAGATCTATAGTAAGTCAGCAAAGGTCAGTCAGAACTGGGGCTGTGATCCACAGTACCATGGAAACACCAGGTCAGCACTGAAGGCAGCTCAGGCAGTGAGAAGAAATGCTAGAAATTATAAGAAAAGGAAGAGAGAACAAAATGGAAAATGTTATGCCAGATTGCACCCACACCTTCATACTTTTGGTTCCCGTGCCTGAAAAACAAACACACAAACAAAATGTGGTAGTACTGTAAAAGGCTCAGAGGAAGTCAACACGGAAATCCAAGATACAGAATTACTTCCATCCAAAGGAGAGGTTGAACTCTTCAGCTGGCAAGGAGATGTCCTGCAGTGAGATACAACTGAGGGTTTTCAAAACCCAGAGAGTTTCCAAAAGGGCAGAAAAAGATTGGACCTTGGCTGTCTCCTCCAGTACAAGAACTATGGACCATAAGATGAAGCTAATCGGAGACAGTTAAAAGTGAAGGTAAAGACATTTTTTCATGCAACATATTACAACTGATTGGTGGAACTCCTTGCCAAAGGATGTCATGAATGCAAAAAGCTTGGAGAAGCACTTGGTCTGTTGAGTGCTACTAGATCAAACCCAACAGGCTCAGATAATCCTGGAAGATTAAAATAGCTAGAAGCTGGTAACATATAAGGTGAAGGATGCTTGCCTCATTCTTGTTCTTCCCCACACATCCTTTAAAGACAGGCTGCTAAGCTAAGTGAAGTCTTATTCCAAAGAAGGATGGCCATTCATATTATTTTATGCTGTGACAACTTTCTTCTCCTGCACTAGTTCATTGACAGGCAATGGGAAAGAGGAAAGGAGCAAGAAAGATGGGCAGAAAAAGTTCTTCCCCTCCCAGGTATTCTGCTATAGGAAATGGTAACAGGAGAATGCTGTGGAGGGAGGTAAAATTATGTCTTTGCTTGACCACTTGGCATACCTAAGGAGGGCCAAGTTAGAGAGTAAGGAGTCTTTGGAAGTTGAATACCTAAGTGCATATCTGCATCCAGGTGCTCAGGGGTGCAGAATCCCTCCTCTCCAAACTCACTTTTGGAGGTGGCAATTTTGTCCCAGAGAAAATACAGTCCTTAGACTAGGAAGAAAGAGGCTTATTTCCATGAACAAAACCACACTGTGTCAGATCTCAGCCCTAGCAGCCCAGATGTGCTGAGAGGGTGCCAGCACACTGGGAGGCTGCCTCTTGCTGTTGACAGGAGGCAGCTGCACGGCTCCCCCAGCTCAGCCTGGATGCTTTCCACCGTTACAGAACGGGAGCGAAGGTGTCATATGCTGTGGCCAACACTGTTGACACCATTCTCATGGACACAGTGCTAGCAAGAGCCCCATTAATGATTTCTTTGTTTGGATTCCCTTAATGAAAAGAAACGTCAATATGCAATGGAAGCTCTTGTGAGCAACACTGTTAAAGCAGCAGCTTCCATAATTTAGGAACAATGCTCAAAGGGAATGTCGCTGAAGTGTGCACCAGTTAGATAGCTATTCCATTATGTGACAGTGTCCTAAAATAAAATAAAAACGGGAGACAAAAGGCAATAGGTGTTCTGCCCAGTGACAAAGTGTTCATAAAGTCGGAGAGAAAAAAAAAATCCCAGTTAGAAATGGGAGGAAGGAGGGGATGGAAGCTGCACAGGCTTACAGCTGCATCACAGGCTAAGGAACTTTATAGCAGGCAGTGTTAGAGAGGGGAATAGACCTCTCAGCGTACGTCCCCCCATGCCTAGGTAGTTACCACCAGTAAGTGACCTACTGCCACCATCCAAACTAGGGCTGCCGATCCTTTCTCAGGAGAATCTTTCAGCAGAAAGGACAGTTTAATAATCAGGAAAAAAAATCCCACCAGGATGCCAAAAAATGTATGACTTTACATATCATTTGCAGCATTGTTCCTCTGCCTGACATAAACAGTGTCTTGAGTAAGATGCTTCACTGACCTCATAGAAAACACCAGCAT
>NW_009228245.1:0-3335 GCF_000690835.1 Fulmarus glacialis | reverse complement strand
GGGTGGGGGGGTGGAGAGAGAGAGAGAAAAAGAAAAAGAGGGATGAGTCAAGGAATTAAAGTTAAAAACCCCTATTAAGAGCCATAACAATTAATAATGGCATGCTAAGCTTTTTTTTTTTTCCTGGACTCCTTAAGCAGTTAGATCAGCATGAGAACAGAAATGCAGCATAACTTGCACTATCTGAGCTACTTTGTATAAATACGGCTGGTCTTTTCTAGGGATTTCTCCTGCTTTAACTGACTTACCCAGGATTATCTCAGTTAAACCCAGGACTTGGGTTTAATTTTTTTTTCCTCCTTAAGATTCTTTTACAGAAATGCTACGAGTGAGACCAACATTTTCATTCATATAAGAAGGAGCCATTATTAATAAATATTACACTATGGAGCATTTTCTGTGATTTCTAAGCATTAACTAATCAGTCTTCACAATCAGTGAGGTCTTATAAGTCATTAGCATCATTATTTCTCTTCCACGATAAGGAAATTATGGCTGAGGATATTTGAGTGGTTTCTCTCAAAGGAGAATTAGACAAGGCAGACGCGAAAGGTCAGCAACTGCCAACCCCATGCGTATTCCAGCAGACAACATTAAGACTTAAATACCAAAGTAGTCTACATTCAACTTGCTTTAAGTCATACTGTCTAATGAGGGGTGTCAAGTCAAAGCTGACGCTCCTTAAAACTCAGAATATTCTCCCCACTGCAGCTTTTGTTTGCCTGATGTTTCATATAGCCAAAGCTTTTTGCTTCCCTGATAAATCCATGTAACATTTGTAAAAGACTCGTCCTCCTCCAGTCTGAACAAACATCGGACCGGTGAGCGCCCAATGCAGCACTCTACTGATGCCCTCACCTAGAAGAAATCAGCACAGCTATTTATGCATGGCTATTCCTGCAAGACCTCTTATTGATTGCAAACGGAAAGGGGGCAGATGAGCTAAATACCTACGCACAGAGACAACGTGGAGGTGGAAGAACTCGTAGGAGGACCTAGGTCATGCCTAAACCATATTAAACAAGTACCCATTACTCACGTTTATGCAGCCAGCAAGACACAAAACCTAGTTTAATGCCTCTCACCAGAGCTAATTAACCTCAGTACCACACTGTGCTAATTCAAACAACTTTTGTCTTGCCCATATTCCATGTTAAGCTCTGCTCAAAGCAAAAAGGTAGTCTCAAAATCATCTACCAAATACTCCACTGATGCATATTTAAGGATACTGCAGTGCTGCTAGAAGTCCCCAAGATGCCCCCGTCCTTCAAAGAATGCCAGCATGGTGTGCAGCCTCAGCAACCTCGGGGATGTTCATGTTAAGTCTCTTGAAATCAAGGTACCTGATTCTCAAGAAGCAAGACTTAATTTTTATATGCATATACAGGCTCGTGAGAAATCACGGATCTGGGGTGGGAGAAAGAAGCGTGTATGAGGGACTCAAATCTGACTTGAGAAAAACAAAGTTCCACCATTTTCAGACATGCTGAACACTTCTACTGCTTGCTTTGAGTTTTCTTTGAGTACTGTGGAGGATGTTGAACATATGAAAAATGAAGCCCAAAGTCTATAATAAAGTTGCCTTGTAGTAACTAAATGCTATTTCCACTTCCAGTTCCAAAAACTGTTTAAGGATCAACACAAAGAAACAGATGTGTTTCCGTTGTCCATTTAAGGACCCACGCTGCAATATCCATAAATCTCCATACATTCCCGACAACATTTGCCCAGGAGACACCATCAAACATGGTTGGTTTGAAGCTCTGTGTCTCGTCCCTGGCCAGCAGCTTCTGCTAACCAGAGTGGCCAAGTTCTACCTGCATTTCCCTCGCTGTTTTTCTCCTCTGTGCAGATGTGTTTCCGTTGTCCATTTAAGGACCCACGCTGCAATATCCATAAATCTCCATACATTCCCGACAACATTTGCCCAGGAGACACCATCAAACATGGTTGGTTTGAAGCTCTGTGTCTCGTCCCTGGCCAGCAGCTTCTGCTAACCAGAGTGGCCAAGTTCTACCTGCATTTCCCTCGCTGTTTTTCTCCTCTGTGCTGTTGCTGATATTCACTTCCCCCCCCCCCCCCCCCCACCCCCCCTCGCCCCCGGAATTGCGTATGTCTTTGCACCCTTTTCTTCTTTCAGATATCTAGGCTGATATCAATCACATTAGACGGGAGGGACAGACAGAACAGTCATAAAGGACTCATTTCCTTTATGATAGGACTCATTTCCTAGAAAATCAAGCTAAAACCATAATATAGCTGCTATCAACTGAATTTTAAATCTACATTCATCTCTTGGTAAGATAACATTCATTCCACTCACTTCTAAAAAGACAGGGTTATTTTTCCCCAAATCAAGAGGATATTGAAGAAATTATCATTGATATACCGGTGATCAAATACCTGAAAGCACAGCCACGATCAAGATATCAATTTCTACCTTTATCAGCCAACTTTCATGTAGCAGAAAATCATCACTTCAGCAACACTCAGGGTGATGAGCATTTCAGAAAGAGCATACAGTAAACTATGTATTTATGAAACAAGAGCATTCAAGAACACAAAATAATAAAGGAAAAAACTTGTATTCCCTCAAGTCCCACTACAAAGGACCGCTCCTCTGGTTCCTTGCATGAGAGATTCAAGTCACATCACTTAATGCTTTTCTGGATATTCACACTCTGCAGAGACAAGGATTATTTGGAAAACAGAGTCAAGGAGAAAAGGAAACAAATCACACGTATATTAATCTGCATTGCTGGGAGAACGGTTTCCCTTTAACTGCTCCTTAATTTCATAAATATTGAAGATGTGCAAAATTCAGCATCAATATGAAACAGATTGATAGCAGTAAAAATTTCCTCATGCTAAAATTTACATGATGTAAAACTTCATTAAACATTCACAGCTTAGTAGTACATAGATAAAAGACTATTTTCTTCCCTCTTTTCGGAGTCCCACTAAGTGTATGCAACAATGCACCACTGCACAACATGAAAAACACATAGACTAACAATGCAATTAATTTTACTTACCTCCTCCCAAATTCTTAGAGAGTTAAGATTCATATCAAATGCATAAGTCACCCACAAAACCTCAACAGACCCTCCCCAACTCTCCTATGGCAACAGGAGGGCGAGGAGGAGGCTTTTGTCATTTGATGTCTCTGTTGATGACTAAGGTTCAAAAAATGATAAAAATCCATTGAAAATATCTCACAGTAACGTTGTCCGGTTGGTAAGTTGAGTCTCTCCGCTGCTTCAAGTTTTAACTCACTCTGCTTTTGTTTCCTCCATTTCTTCCTCCATCCTCGTTAT
This sequence comes from Fulmarus glacialis, assembly GCF_000690835.1. Classification (NCBI taxonomy): domain Eukaryota; kingdom Metazoa; phylum Chordata; class Aves; order Procellariiformes; family Procellariidae; genus Fulmarus; species Fulmarus glacialis. The sequence goes on along the minus strand of NW_009228245.1, from coordinate 18 downwards.
TCATAGAATCACAAAACT
>NW_009228244.1:10256-71508 GCF_000690835.1 Fulmarus glacialis | reverse complement strand
TATAAAAAAAAAAGCTGTGTCAGCCAACTATTTGCATTTGAATGTAGGAAATCTTCAGAGACTGTGATAAGCTCTTTCTGTTTAAGTCACTGTTATGAGTGGCCTGTGTTGTCTCCTAGTTACTATAAAAGTCTTGATGTAATTGTGGTTTCCAGAGTTACAGATCCATCAATTCCATTTGTAATTATGTGTGAAATTACTTTGTCATTGGCTTTCCCCCTGCTTTTTCCTGAAGGGGGGAAAAAAACCCACACAGATTCACAAAATCTTAATTATATGCAATCATATTTTCTTTACTGACCCAAGTTATTTCATATTGGTTAGAAGTTCTTATTCCCTGGTTTCACATGTATTTCTCTGAGCTGCTTTAAATTGGCATTGTACTGATTATAGTACTGCTTAAATGATAGCTGATGATAAATATTATCCTTGCACAGACATTGGGCATCATCATGTGTCATGTCTGCAGACCAGTTTTTTGCCTGCACGGCAGATTTTTGTGGCTGTGAGCCAGGAATTTTAATGAAAGAAAACATCAAAGATGCAGAAGAAATGAGAATATTAGTCAAGGAAGATACACAGTGATGCTCTCTGATAACCCCTGGTAATTGACATTAGAACTATGTGGGAGCAACTTAAATAAACATCTGGACACTGAGTTTAGACATTTCCAGTGACAAAACCCAGACAGATCTTCTGGACTTGCAATAATAAATATTTCAGCGCAGTCCACATGAATCAACTTAGAATTCTGTTTTCAATTATTCTAGTTTTATAAATATATCATAGTTAATTATTCAGGGATAGAATTTCTTTTGAAGATTAAGGAATTTGATGTTTGCTTCATTCACATAAAGTTCCATTTTTTATTTATATCAAATTTACTTCTGTTTGTACAAAAACAATAGTGCAAGCTTGCCAAGAGCCATTAAAGCAGAATGCAACTGAACCTTTCCTGGGGTGGAAGGGCCTTTTCTGAAAATCCTGGCAGTGCACTGTAATTCATCCCAGCTATGGTAACCACTTAAATTGTGCTGAAAAGAAAATGATAAATAATAATTTTTAAAAGTTATTCTCAATATTTTTAAAGATTCTTTCCTTATCTTTTTTATTTTTGGTAACATGTTAGTGCTGAGAATGTGGTATCCCTTACAGTGAAGAGATGTTTATACGTACCAAAGTGTTTAAAAGAGGTAGCAATGAAGCTACAAGACTGAATGAAACACTGGTTGCAGTTGAGATCTGATCCTGATATTACAACTGTGATGAGGGAATGGCGAGGAAAAGCATGCTCCATTTTTGTGCAACTTTTATATTCCTTAGAAAAGCCTCTAGTATGGGCTATAATTGCAAAATCACTTATTTCAGGAGGAATGAATCATGACTCTGAGGTTGAAGAGTTATTTACAGATTATATTAAAATGACTACGTTCATGCATTTATTTTTTTTCTAATTATTATTTTGAGATGATCTGTGTCTTTGTTGCCAGGGGCCCTGCACAAGCTGAGGAATTCTTCTGAACAGTATTCAGGATTTAGTAATCTTCATTGCCACTTTCAGTTTAATTTATGCTTCCCCACAGCCCAGGCTGTCAACATCAGCACATGTTCCTACAGTTTCCTACCTTGGCTGTCACTAGCAGGAGCACTAGTGTAAGCCGGCTGCCAATGCTGTTGAGCCACTGGTTGAGTTATGCTATACCAACAGGTTAAGAAAGTTTAGGGAACTGCTGTGTTAGCCTGACCTACAGGTCATCATCCCTTTCAGAGGTGGAAGAGGCAGAATTGTGTTTGAGTACAATTCAGAAAGTCCCTTCTATGCTAGCTGTCAAAATTGTTGTGTCCTGAGTCAGGCTTGGGTTCATATGGCAGTTCAGGTTAGAAGGGACCTCAGGAGTGCTCTTGGCCAACCTCCTGCACAAAGCAGAGTCAGTTATGAGGCCAGATGAAGTTGTTCAGGGCTTTAATCCAGTCTGGTATTGAAAACCTCCAAGGATGGAGACTATACAACCTCTAAGGACAACCTGCTCCTATGTATGACTGTCCTCCTGGGGATGGAGGGGGACGTTTTTCTTTAAACCCAATCTGAATCTCTCTTGTTTCAGCTTATGCCTGGCTCTGTCTTCTGATGACCTCCTTGTAGGTACTGGAGGGCTGCTGTTCAATCCCTTTGAAGTCTCCCCTTCTCCAGGCCGAACAGGTATACCGCTGGCTCGTGCAGCTTGCTCTTTACCAAGACCCTCAGGGCCTTTTCAGCAGGGCTGCTCCCCAGCTTGGTGTCATTTCTGGGCAAATCATAGGCAAGCGTAATAGGAAGCTGCAGGCTGACAAGTGTATTGTATTATTCAGTTCTGTCACAGCTCTCCCAGATCAATAAAAATATGTTTTCTGCTTTCATGTTTTGGAAAAAAAAAAGTAACCTAGCCTGGTTATCCTGATCTGAGCCTATCTAAAACTTCAACGTTAATTAAAAAAAGGCAATTTGTGCTTTGTAACCCTTTCTATGTACTATAAAAATGATGGATAAGGAAGCACAGTGAAAGCTATAAATCAGCCTTGAGTCTGATAATCTAATAAGAGCATCTCTTTGGCAGTTTCACCTCTTGCTCATTGATCTATAGCTTTCTAATTAATTTCCCCTAGTTTTAACCTTGTATTTATTAGAATACCTAATTCCTTATTGCTAAAACTATGCACCGGAAATTTGTAGTGTTATAGTTCAGACAGTGTAATCTATTCATTGTTATAGGAACACAGAGGAGGAAGACAAATTATTTAGAAGTTTATTACGCAGAGAGATGCATTTGAGGAAAGACAGGGAATAAAGCTGAATGGATAAAGCTAAGAGGAAAATGTAGATTGTGACTATTAAGCAAAAGCTCTTGTAATAGAGGAATTATCCATTGAATGATTCCCTATGGGAAAGTGTTAGGTTCTCATCTGCAGGTGCTTAAAATTCCACTGGACAAAGTACTGACTGCAGAGAACAGCTCTGCACTGAACAAGTAAACGGGTAATCAGGGCGTGCTGCTGTTGTTCTGTGTGCTGCCCCATGCCCTAACTGCAGCATACCCCTCTCTTACAGGGCAGCCACTGTTTTCAGTCCTATTTGTGATTAAAACCTGAGGGTCTGGTTTGGCTACCTTAACTCCTATGGAATTTAATGGAAATTGCTCATCAGATCTTGAATCTGAAATGCATTGACAGTTCTGGTTTCCTCCTCCAGTTTTGTTTTCTGATCTTGCTGAAAGGGTGGGGCAATCTGAGTAACTGCCTTACTTATCAGCTGTGCCCTGTTCCGACATTGATTACTTTTTCCCAAGAATGAAAAATGCTGATAGAAAAGAGTAATAAAATTAACTTCAAATTATTTGTGGCAGGTGTAAATTCTCTTTATGCATTCCTTTTCTGCTTTGTGTAAAGGCAAAAGATCTTGAGCTGTATGTCTTGACCCCTCCCTTGACTCAAACTGCCTTGCAGTAGAGAGGCAGTGAACTTTATAGGTTTCTACTTAGTGGTTGTTGAGACACTTGACATATGTACATTTAAAATGTTAAGTCATTCCTCTATTTGGGTATTTTTATTTCCTAAATGATTATAAAGTTTTGTAGAGATCCAAAGATAACAAACTTTTAAGTACATACATTACAAGCTGACTTTTGTACTCACGTGCCACATACCTACATTATATGCAGAGAAAGTTTAAAAAAGAAAAAAAAAGCAAGATGTAGAAAAAAATGTTAATCAAGTAAATATTTTATTAGATGGTAAAGCCACAATTTGCTACTTCATAAATAGCACTTTGTTTAAAAAAAACAATCCGGCAAACAGCATATATTGTTATTAGGATATCAGAATCTGCCTGCAAAACAGAGTATAGGTCAGGTATATTAGCCAGATGTTCAGAGGAGCTCTGTTCTCTATATTACAAGTAATTGCTCAGGTTTATCAATGCTGTTTGACTTTTAGCATAAAGGGAGTCAGCAAAGCACCATTTCAGATTTCACACATCATGCCTGTCTGACGAGGTATCACACTCTTCTTCCATAGAAAGGGGGCTCTGCCTCTTGTTTTGTGCTAGAGAGATCAGACTGTGCTTTTACTGGTGGATTGAGGATCTGTGGGAGGCTGTCACCTGAACTGCACATTTCCTAACTTTTAAAAACAGGGAGATGAGAGATAAAGTTTCATAGGTATGGAGTGTGCAGCAGTTTGTGTTTCGGCCTGTGTCACATCTGCCTAGCGCGTGTTCGTGGTCCATAATTCTCTGCCGCAGCTTAGGAGGCAAGTGCTCCAGAGAACTTCGTGTGCTCTCTTTCGAGTGTTGGTGCGTAAGAAAGGATAGCTCTAAAATATTTGAAGGCTCTAAGATTCAATGATGTGGAGATCAGGATGAAAGCCTAGAACGCCTTTTCCAGCCATGTGCCAGGAAGGGGAGCATGACACTCATCATTAAACCCAGCCTATACTTACTACTTGTCTGTTCCCTGCTAAATTGATGTCTAAGTAAATAGCTTTACTGGTGGGAGTAGAGGAGACATGAGAGTCAGATTACACTTTATCGTGGAACTTGATATGAAATCCATACTTTGTTGCCTAGACACTGCAGTGAGATGGATGTCTGTGGTAGTAATATAAGAGGATGTTGTAGGAGTGCTGTATGTCACAGGGCTGCCCTGGATCAGATCGCATTTAAATACATTGTACATGGGCTTTGATCGAGGACCACCTGGCCGTGTCCAGCCAGTGGAGAATCAAGAAACTTACTGAAGGAAAAACTCTCCACTTTACAGGCTGCCACTGCAGCAGGAAATGTTTTTCCAGGTTATGTTTTTATAATTAGTAATACTGGTGCTGTATAATACAGGATCACCCAACAGTACAATTCATCCAGGATACTATGTAGATACAGAACTTATTTCTGTTGTCTATTTAGCTGAAGCAGCCAGAATGCTGGTTATGCTGCCTTTATGATTTCATGCCAGCTGTGTAAGGACAGGCAATATTCAATCCGGCACACAGCCTGCCAGGAGAAAGGTGTTTTTCAGAACAGCTGGAACAAATGTGAAACTCATGGGGTCAGTCTGAACCAGCGTAGCCATTTGTTTCACGTGCCCAGTAGTGTTTCGTTTGTGGTTGGGACTAGGTGCTTAAAACCAGGCTTACCATCTGATTGAGCCATGACCTCAGTAAAATCCCAATTTGTGCTTCTGCCTGGAGAGTCGATGTCCCCCCGTGATCACCCTGTTCCCTGCTGCACAGCTGAGCTGTGCCATACAAGGCATTTTGTGGTTTTTGTTGTTGTGTCAATGGTTCAAGGCTGCCATAGTAATCTTAAACCGTACGGTAGAGAGAAACCAATTTTTTTTTTTTTTTTTTTTTTTTCCCCCTCCACAAAAATGGCCTTGTTTGGAACTTGCTTTAGGGTTTGAAAATTGTAACTCGTTTTTTGTGTATTTAGCTAGTGAATTCCTGGTGTGATGCCATTAGAGACATCGGCAAGGCATGCGGCAGCACCCCAGAAAGCTGGCTGGCTTGTCAGGGCACTGGAGGCAATATAGCCTCATTAGCACCAAGCTCTGCCTGGGTTAATGACGCCCTGCTAATGAACAAGGTTGTGCTACGTAGGGTACCCTCGTGTTAGTAGAGTAACCAACCAAGACAAATTTTGAATATTAAGAGGCTTTTCAAATGTCTTTTGATATTTTTACTGAAAAATAGTTGTTTGCGACCCTGCCTGATACTACTTCTGTTTCCATTGCTTGAAGAATATAGCTGGCCTGTTTGCAATCTCTGGGTAACAGCTTAACACCAACATTAAAACATTTTTCTGTGGATTTATGATGTTCTGTCAAGCTAGGCTATCTGACATAATCATGTAATTAAATATCTAGTTCTTCCATGATACTATAATTAAATATCAGACCTCCTTAGGGAGCTTAAGACGAAGGGAAATGCAGAAAGCAGGAATAACTCCCTGCAAGTCACCCGCCAAGCCAGGGGCCGGGGCTCTGGGGAAAATCCCAGCCTCAAGTACTGGCCCAGGGATTTTGTTTGTCGGGGGTGGAAAAACCCGGGGTGAGAGAAATCAGAATGGTGGCTGAGGTGCACCCCAGGTCATGGGTTGCTCAGGCAGGGAGGAGCTGGCCCCGCGGCCACTGTGTGCCAGCAGGCTCAGGTGAGTGACTCCGGGGCTCTGTAGATGCATGGGGGACAGGCTCTGTGGGGCCCCGGCCCTGTGAGGCACCCAGGGGGCCTGGCCCCGTGGGGCCTGGTGGCCATGGCGGTTGCATGGCAAGGCGGGATGGTGTGGCCTCCCCTGAGCTGCAGGAAAAGCTCAGTGAGAGCTGAGGAAAAACTTTAAATGGGCCATAGCCTGAAGATATTATGATCTCCCTGGCTGACAGCCTCAGTCTTGGACACCAGCCAGGGAGGACGAGAATGGGGCCCTTGGGGTCCGAAGATATTAACAAAATAAATAACTCCGACCGCAGCGCCCCCTTCCACTCCCCTCAGCACATTCCGCAGAGGAGCAGGCAGCACCCTTCCTCTCCCGCTGCCTCCTGAGGTAAATCAGACGCACCACGTCTGCTTCGTATTATTAGAAGAGGGAAATGAAAAAAAACAATGTAAACACTCTTACAATTGCTGCGGAAACTGGATATAACCAGGTTATTCAAAGGGAAAAAATGAAGCCATCCGTATATGCCAAGTTTGCCTTCACATCTGTTAATTGTAAAGGGATGATTTTAAAAAAAGAGAAGTCATGGTTTAGGGCCTGGTTCAGCAAAGCCTGTAAATGTGTACTTCACAAAAACAGGCTTAAATCTATCCCTTTTCAATGAAGCCCTCACACATGCTGGCGCTTACGGAAATAAAACATGTTTTTCAGGGCTATGCTGCGGGAGGAGAGCCGACCTCCATGGCAGGGCTGGAACTCAGCAGACTGCGTCCTGTGAAGCTGTGAGGGCATCCCAGTCCACCCATAGCCAAGAAATTATTGCTGTAGTTGTCAGCATTGTGTTGCTGTTATCCTGCCAGCGTTATATGGTAAGAAGACATGAGCAGTGTTTTAAAAACTTTAAAGAACATAAAATGTCACTGTTGTTGCTATTATTACATTATGATTGTATTGTTTTATTATTATGTTACTACATTACTGGTATCATCCACAACATAATGTTTCTAAGTTCAGCACAGCCATTTTAACATCAAATAGTTAGTCTTTTACCTCAGAAAATCTTTATTTTAGTTTAGCATGCATACAGGTTTAAACTTAAAATAAAGACAAGTCTTGTTCAGCTCTTCTTGCTCAAGTGAATGCAAATTGGTGGCATATTTTATAGAGCTATGATCCACTTCTTACTGAAATGCTGGTTTCAGTAAGAAAATTAAAAAATCAAAATCATTAGCTCAAACTGCTATGTTCAGGTTTCTTGGTTGTTGACTTTAAAATATCATCCCATAAGAAACACAGCATTATCATTGCCCATTATTTTATTGTGAGCTTTAAAATATTCAATAGGGTTTTTCGTGTTTTTTTTTTTTTTTTTTTTTAAACACTCCATTACCTGAATCTGTCATATATGAAAATTTTGGCTTCATTTCTGTGAGGTGATTTTTCTATGCCTGAAATCTGGAAACATCAGCTCTAGAGGTAAAATCTTTTCTTAATTCTGTCAGTTAAAAAGAATCCAATGCTTCCTATGTTTACAAATAAGTAAATTGGCCAATCCCTGTGATTTTCTATTTGGAAGCTGGCTTAATTTTTATGGTTTGGAATTGTCAATACTGAAAATAACTAGAGCAGAAGGTGAAAGCGTGTTCTGTGCCTCAAATACACTCTCAAGATATTTAGGTTTTCTAAGTGGTCTTTTAATATTAGACAATAAGCTATTTTTGTGTAAAGATTACTTTCATTAAGTTGTGTAGATGTTTTTCTAATAGGAGTTTTTTTTCAAACTTCCTTTGTCAGTAGAATAATAATTAAAATGTAGATAAATGAATACTCAATAACTGGAAAACCTTCTGTTTCTCTGAAACAGAACAAAATGGTTTAAATAACAGACTTTAAAAAGTTGTCTTTAATATATTATTGAACTGTTAAAGCTCTAAATTTTAAGATACAAGGCCATTATCAAATTATGACACAATCCTCCTTTCTAACATCTTTAAACGTACATATTTTACAAGTAAGTTTACATACATATATGGCATTTGGAAGCATTTGGACAAAATGCATTAATTTCATCTTTCATGAGCTTTTGTACATCTTGCCTTGGAGAGTACTTAGGGAGCATGAGTATTTTCGAAGATATCTGTGACATCTGTTCTTAATATTCTAACATCTTTCTTCCGTGTACGTTTGATAGACAACATGCTTTTGGCAGTCTTTGTTATTAGAATTGCCAAAATGTTGATATTAATTTGAGTGCCTTGGTTTTCAATGAGTGCAAGCCAGAATGAGCCTTTTCAGAGACTCATCTTTGGAACCAAGTTATTTCTAGAAAGCCAAATGTTTCAACATTCTTTTTAGGTAATCAGAAATAGATTTAGAATAGAATAAGGAAACAATTTCTGTTCAGGAACACTTGTTCAAATATATCTGCTCCCTCATCTTTATTTCTGATCTGTGTATTTTTAAATATAATACTGTGTTAGAACTCATCCAAGTACCAGGCCGTGGGATTTTGCTTTGCTAGATACTTAACCCTCCTAAATGGCCATTTAAAATGCATTAATATGAGTGTATAAATGGCATTTCATTAAGAGGTTTTCTGAGACTTAGATGTTACAGTGTTGAGCACCGTGCTGTGCAGCTTTTAGAAGTCTGAGCACAGAGTGAAAGGCACAGCCATGCACTAAGTGCCAGGGCTTTTTACACAACATGTGAGAAGCCTCCTCTAAAAGAGCTGCGCAAAGCCCAGATCACACCAGAAAGTAAAAAGAGCCAGTAAGGAAGTACCTCCAGATACTCTGGATTTGCAGTCTGGTTCCTGACAGGAGAAAAGGTTCCTAGGCATTTCTTTTCGGAAGTTAGGTGACTGTCATTTCTCTGAAATCACACTATCCAATGATTAGGTGACTGTAGAATTCAGCTGGAATTAAATCCCTTTATTGCAGAGAGCCTATTCCCTTCAAGTCTATTTCTTGTATGTCTCTGAAGAATTCATTAGCCACAGGCCTGCAAACTGTTCTGTACTGGTGTAAGCTTATCTCCTCTGGGGAAGCTGTTACCCAGATTAGCAAGCCTCGGGGAGAGGGAGAACATGGCCTGGGTTTCTAACCTATTTGACATGTGGGAGGGAAAGATTAGGTTCCAGTTGCTCTTTGAAGGATTATTGTGGTGGACAAGCTATGTAGCCCACCTTTTCCTACTCCAGGAAGAAAGACGAGGCTGCAACTACTTTTTCTGAGGAGGCCAGTGTGAGCAATAAGAATGTATACTGGATCAGACACAAGTGATGACTGCATGAATCCTGATGGACCCCAGTGTGAGAAGTAAGTGCTGAGTTGTATAGCCCTCCCAAGATTATGGCATGTCAGAATGCATGTAGAAGGCAAGCTTTAGGTACCAAGAAAACTTCAAGGTGATAACTGGAGCATAGATGGAAATGAGGTACCTTCAGTTAGAGAACAATTGGGAGAGGGTTTTCAACACTGTGCTGCACTTTTTAATCTATATGTGATACTCAAAGCAGAACTTAAATGGGAGCTGAGGGTGTATCAGCTTTATCCATTGAACCTACTCACATAAAAAAGCTGGGGTTTAATCCTGTGTGACCAAGAATGACTACTGGGGATATTTTATACATCAGATACGTGAGCCAAATGTCTTATCTTACGTTTATATCCATTTCAGAATCTGCAGAAACAAATGTGAAAAGCCTATGCAGACACTGAAATCCTGTCTCTGTCAAGGTAAGAGGGGCATTTCATAACAACTTCATCACAGATCGAATTTTGTAATGTGATATTTAATTTTGACTGTGGATGTTTCTCTTATTACAACAAGCAAATTAATTAAGCTACTTTATTGATAGTGTTGCCGTATGTTACAAATATTTATTGGCCAAATTTTTATTTATAATCCTGTAAATTCAGTGTAACTTCAGTGATGAGAAATTTGCCCAAAGTGGAGAAACACAAATCCACTCACAATCATTATCACCCCGACTCATTCCAACTCTATTAGAATTTTATATGTTGTTTCTCCCCCTGCGCCCCCGCCCCCCCATTAGTTTTGCTCTTACCCAAACTGAGATACACGGACCTTTCCTGTTAACTTTGTAGAATGAAATCTCTAGACATGAGATCTGTAGTAATGGTTATTATTCTGTGGCTGTAAGAATTGCTATGGATTCTTTTCTGTTCAGCATGGGGAAAGAATACACTTTATAATGCATGAGATACCAGCAAAAATGTTTCTTGAACTGCCTGAATAGTGTAACTGCCATATATCATCGTGACAACAGACACAGATCAGAAAGTATCTCTGAATTGTTATTTTGAGTACCGTTCTCTTAGTGGTGATATTTTTATTCCTGCCATACAAGCTAAGTTATCCATTTCCTATAGGAAACAAATTATATATAAATTTTCAATATCACTTGTGCAGCATGGTTTCCTAAATCCAGTATTTTGTACTATGTGGATTTTGGCTTCAGCTGCCACAATTTGAGGGCAGTCAGTATGAACTAGGTGTGCGTCCTGATATACCTGATGCTGTGTGTCAGTCTGGGCCTTCAGACTTTTGGAACTGTAAGAACAAGTCTGCAGCATTTATATAAGGGATACAGCTGTCTCCTGAATGTCCCTTTTATTTCCTCTTAAACGTTCCCTATAACATCTCTGTTGACTCACTGATCTTCAATGAAGCAAGTGAATATTGATACAAGATAAGTAATACGTAAGTACGCAAGCATGCATAAAACGTGGTTGAAAACAACAAATGGCAAATAACAAGTAAGGGCCAAGTCTCCCCTCATCCCTTTGCTAAGATGTGCAATTTCGCTTTCTCTCAGTAGGTGTCAGCAACACTACAAACTTGCCCAGTTTACCACTTCGAGAGTCCTGTTTACAATTTTAATTAGTTTTCCTATTTCAGTTTTGCAAAGCAATAGCCCATCTAAACCGGTGGAATCTATTGGCCTCTGAGACAGGATTAGAGACTGCTATTCAGCATCTTAGAATAATATTGTATTCTCAGTAATGGAGAACTCATACAGAACTTAGTAGAAGGGGCTTATTGCTACATTTTTAGAATTTTCTGAACGTTTACCTCACACTTGCCCTCCAGGCAAACGTGAAGTAATATAAGATGCCTAATATTTTGCTTCTTTCTGTGAAGTAAATCAAAACCGTGGGAATGTTTTCATATAATTTGATTTACTCCTGTCTCCTACAATACATCTTCAACTCTGTTCAGTTAACTCTCTGCCTGCTACAAGAAAGGGGCACAATCATATTCTGTCTGAAAGCAATGACAAGTGTTCTGTTGGCTCTGCTGGGAGTTGTGTCAGCCCCAGAAGAGTTCACAACCACAAAGGAAGGATGTGGAAGGAAGTTTCTTACTAGAATTTTGTGTGTGTGTATGGCAGGGAGAAAAAGGGTTGTTTATTTCTGTGTGTAAGGAGCATTCATTTTGCTGCATATTATAAAATAAACAGAAATATCTCAAAATCATCATGTACATTAAATGAGGACCAGAAAATAAACATTCCAGTGTTTATTTGGTTAGAAATGAAGAAATTTCATTATCTCCTGATTCTCACAGGAGGGTCTTTCCTGCTGGAGATCAGATGAAGGAAATCTTTAATTTTTTGTGGTATATTGGGTACTTGTGAAGCGTGGCAGATTTGCACTTTTGGAAGTTAAGATCATACCCTCAGAAACAGAATCAGCCCAGAAAGCAGCAGTGAGCATCTCTCTGCGTACCTGTCACCATCTTGGTGGCGAGAACACCAAAATGAGCATCACCAAGAATTAGAGGTTAGTTCAGCCACAGGCAATACTGGGGATGTTTTTTGTGGTATTCGCTTGTGAGTAGGAAAATGGGCTGTGACCGTTTTATCTTGGCTGCAGAGTGTGCCTACACGTGCTGTAGCCAGCTAGAGCTCGCCAGCTCCAGAGCCAAATTCTTCTAGCCAGAGATGCAGCCACAAAAAAAAAAATTTGGAGGGGAATCAGGTGGAGTAATTTTAACTTCTAGCTAAGGGAGACAAAGAGCTGTGTTCCCCAGTCTGTGTTGGCTTATCGACAACAACACTGAGCAGGTATCATGCTGCTGGCAACATCGTACTTTGTCTTCCATGTCCTCCTCGGCACATTTTCATTTCCTGTGTCACAAGCAACATTACAATATGTTGCCTTCAAGCCATAGGTTGGAAGCCACCATGTCATAGTATTCCCTTTATGTACTTTTTCCCAAAATTCTCTGTCCCTTCCCATGATCTGTCCCTTTTGGTGTCCTCTCCTTCAGTGTCCTCTCCTGCCTCACTATCCTCTGTTCCTATGCTTATCAAGTGGTCTTTGATCCTTTTCTGCTTGTCAGTTGACCCGTTCTATATCAGTCCTTTTCTCAGCTGCACTTTTCTCATAACCCCACAGGGCTGGGCTGGGAGATGCTCTCTGGCAGGCAAATGCTGCCAAAGGAATAATTACCAGTCCAAGGGATGGGCCCGAAACACGGGGGCGCCAGTGGAGTTTGGGCCCCCGACATGGGCCCATCGATAGCCTGGGTAGATGAAGCAGACAAGGAGAAGCAGTTTGCCAAACTGAGCATGGGGAATGTGGCTCCAGGGTGATGAGACAGCAGCAACACAGAGCAAATTTTACTTAGAGGCATCTGTTAGCAGCCATTTGGGAACTAAACCAAATGACCCCAGTGTAATCCTGTTCTGCTGCCTCCATTGTTCTGGGCTTCTTTCTTACTTGCATAGCCAGCAGGAGGAAGCTGGTGACTTTGGTGCTCTCTCTGATTCCTTCTTTGGCTCTCCTTGCTGAATGGATCTGTTTCTGCCTCTGTTGTTCAGTTGTTGAGTAAATCTATTTCTTAGGTTTTGGCTTGCTCTGCAGGGTATGAAGTAGGGAATGCTGAATCTGCCGCTGCTTTGCAGAACTTTAGATTTGGAGGGGCAGTCTTTGCCACTTCACCTCAGACTGAAACTGGAAGGAAATGGAAAGATTTTGTCTAGTGTCTGCCTGAATGTGTTGGGGAATGGAAAGATTGTGTTTAGTGTCTGCCTGAACATGTTGGGGAAAATGTCTTCCTAGGCCTTTCTGGGGTTACATGTATTGCTAATAATATTCTGAATTTACATCTGAGAATATCAGAAGGTCATGAGCTAAGCACACATCTGTGTGAAGTTAGGCAAAAGTTGCCTCTGTTACAGGAGTTGAAATCAAGGTGCAAAGATAATATGAGTTAGCCCAGCGTTTACAAGTAGACTCAAGCAATTCAGCAGCAGAGTGGCAGAAATTTCCCCATCTTCAGGGTTGTGCATAATGACAGAGCTCGAAGTACTAAAAAAGTGTAGTGCCAAACACCGCGTTAGGTTTCATTGTCTTCATGTAGGTCTCATAGGAAGCTTCTGAAAGATGAACTTTTGCAATGAGATTAGGCATACAGCTATACTGCTGGGTAATTTAGCATGGTAAGTAGTTGGTGCTTAAGTCACGGTAAGAGTAAAAGTTGAATGTTCCCAACTTCATACATACTACAGTATGAAAAAAGAGATGTGTAACTTAGTTTAACTTCGTGCTTGTGACAACTTTTTCAAGTCATGATTACTGCACTGGTGGATTGGTTTAGTTGAAAAGGGAGGTGGTGGCAGGTCTGAGTTTTCCTTTAAAGATGACTTCATTGGAAGAGCTGGCGTAAGTTTTTGTTAATACTAACAATATTGAGCATAATATCAAAGCAAGGTTTAACTACTATACGTTGCATAGCTAAATACGAAAAATAAGACCATGAGTCTTTCTGCATATGCACTATTTCCTGAAACTGATTTTCAGGCCTTATGTACATCAACAATAATGGACCAATCCAGCCAAAATTTGCTTCCACAGCTGCTGGCCTTAGGAAGTTCCCTGGGCCTCCTGTGTTCTGCAGCTGTGGAGGCTATTCCCTGCTCTGAACGAAAGAATCTCCCCTCTCCTGTGACTGCAAATGCTGAATGAGACATCCTGTAACACCCTGTTCAGAGGGGCAGAGTTGACAGCTGAAGGCCATCCTTGGCATTTTAGTTTTTGTAGATGATGACAGATGGTGCATAACCATGAGCAAGGAACCCCTTAGGTCCTAAAATAGGAGAGGAGATTTCTGGGGAATTACTGTAAAAGTTCATTGCCCAAAGGTCTTGGTGCTGGTTCTGCTCCAGAGAGAGTAAGGAGGAGAGATATTAAGCAGAGGTTTAAAGAAAAAATATATTAGAGTATTGCAACATCTTAGGCGAGTGCAGAGAGTACATTTCTCCACATACACCAAGAGTAAGCCCAGGAGAACTGCTGCATGAAATGTTTCTTACAGAACCACACAAAACTTGCCTACTTTCAAGTTTTCCTCTGCGCTCAGTTATAAAACTGTCTGTTGTTAAGTTTCACTTCAATTCCTTAATTTGCACCTTTCAAATGACTTGAAGCCCAGTTACAGTTTTGCAAATGAAATCTGATGGTTTCAAGTGAGTTTCAGTTTGAGCTTTTAACATTCTTTTTCAAACTGAAACTCAAAGTGAAATTCAGGGGGTGCAAAAACATGTATATGGAAAAATCAAAGGAAAAATTCAGAAGAACCTGCACAAACCAAACTTGCAAAATTTCCACAGCTCAGGCTCTGTCCGTTTACACAGATCATCTTAGTCTCCTCCTCTTTGCTACGTGGCTGTGGAGGCCAGAGGGTCTGATGGCGGTAGCTGTCAGGAGCAATACTGCCAAAGAACTGCAATGTCTTTCCATGGTCAACTACTGTCCTTATGGGGACAGCAATTCATCCAAATCTAAATTTGTCTTCAGATTCCATACATGCATCAGTAAGGCAAGAACAGTTTAAGTTCTGTTGATAATGTGTAACTGAAGCTGAAGAAACAAGGTTTGAAGCTTATTTGGAGCAGGGAAAAGTTTTAGTAACTGAGCTGCAACAAATGGGTAATTACAAAGAGAGCTAGGTGGTGGGGGTGGGAAACCAGATGAATTACGAGGTTTTATCTAATTTCCATCCCTGCAGCACTTCTGGTTGGAAAACAGAAACTAAGTGTGCCTCGTTATTACATGAAATAAATAAAACAAAACCAGAATGCTGGGGTGGCTTCTTGATCTGTAAAGCATACAAAGCTAAAGCCACCACATGCAAAAACGATCACAAGAGGAGTGAGTGCAGGCTGAAGAGTTGGTGATACTCACTCTTTGCAATGCACACAGCTCACAATTCTCAGCACAGCTGACCTCTTGGGAACTGATAGGAAGTCCTGGCTCTGCTGGATTCAATGGGAATTTTGCTGTGGACTTCAGGGAAGCTGGAACTTCACAGCATAACCCATATTGTGCAATATATTGTCCCTGGCTCTTAAAACCTTGCAAAATCTCATAGGTGGGCAAATAAGCATTTGTACTGCTCTGGGTCTTCTGTTTGGCAAGAATGGGTAATTAAAGGCAACCCATTTCACTACAGCTAGCTAGGCTCCTGGTAGTGACATACTATCTTACCCATGAAAATTAAATACATAAATGTAGAGCTAACATGACTGTAAGTGGTCTCATTCTGCTTGTTTGTATGTGCTGTCCCCTCCCTTTGTGCTGTTGTCTTAAACTGCTTCAGTGCACGCAGGCTTTGGCAATACTTAGAGGAAGGGGTCCTGGTCTTGTTTGGTCTTTAGATGCTGAGGTCCACATCCTCACTCCCATTCACGATGTGGGCCTCAAGTAGTAGTTGTGATAGTAACATGACTGAATATTAACTAAGATAATTTAAAGTACTTTCTGTTAAGTAAACTAGCACCTCTGATTGTAACATTAGCAACAGAGAAATGCCATCTTCAGCAAGCGAATAGGGATTAATTTTTGGGCCCTGTTCATGGATGTCCTTAGAGATGTGCTACCGTCCCTAAGGAGGGTTAAAGAATGTTTTTTTCTTAAGAATATCTTTTTGTCAGCTTTGAATGTGGAGTCCTATAAGGCTGCCAATATTGTTACAAAAGTTTTTATCCTGTTCACTTCATTTGTTGAGTGCTTCCTGCTAAGTCAGCCAAAACTTTATTTTCACTGTATGTGAAAGATCTGGCTGTTTTCAGTAGTTTATGTTTGGGGGCAGGGCAAATTCAATTCATTGACCACTTAAAAGCTGTGCATTCATAACTGAAATGGCTGGGGTTCCTTATGTCTCCTTCCCTGTCTCTTATCTCTGCAAGGCTTAGGTACAAGGATGAGATCTAGAGTGCTTTGGGGAACTTAAAAATGGAAAAGCAACATACTGTGTCTTTTTCATTTAAGTAAATCTACCTAAATAGATGTACAGACGAAATGGCAAAAAGCTGGCAATAAAATGGTGTGAAGCCTGAGGTATGTATTTCTTGTATAGCATGTCGGTAGGGGTCCCAAAGCAGGTCCCTATGTCCTTTTATATGCCAAAGCTGTAGATGAGGGGGAACTTAGGACCGAAATAGCACCATTAGTAGCTTCCAGTAATCTGTTCTTGTCGTGGGAAAGACATTGCTAAGGAAAAAACAACACTTATTTTAATGAGAGTTTGAAAATCACTTCAGCAAATCACAGTATTCATAAGGTGACGTGCCAGGGTGAATTGACCTCCTAAGGTCCACTTCAAGAAATATAATGGTATTATTTCCTAATATTTTGAACCTTGCCCTTTTCCTATAGAAGCTCCAAAGTTTCAACATCTGTAGAGGAAGCAGCTGGGATCTTAGAGGTCTAGATATCCAAATTAAGATGCCACATCAAGAACTTTTCCTTTCAGGAAGAACAAAACAAAATAAAATGTGAGGTTTATTTCTGTGGTGGCTCATCTGGAGAAACCCTCTAATGATTGTATTTTGTTCATAAATACGACACAGAATCAGCAGGGTGGAGCTAGTGCTGTAGGATTTGGAACATTAATTTAAGACAGAAAAATAAGCAGGAAGAGAACTGGTTGCCAAGGATGTGTGAGAATCAGTTGGGGTAGGATTTGCTTTGTCAGTGTTGTAACCAACCTGTGAGTGCTCCTTCTGAAGTCTGCAAAGTGGGCACATAATATAGCTGCCCACACACTATGGGTTTAATGCCAGCTGTGGTTGGTTCTTTTTTTTTTTGAAGTATAGATGAGTAAGGGAAATTATATTTAAGCTTGTTTTAGTTGGGCATGTGACACATCAGAAAAATTGCCAGCTTATTTTCCCAGCCTTGCTTTCTGCAAGAGCCCAAATAGCTTCAGATGCCTCATAAATCCACAGTGATTACAATGTATTTATTTATTATTATCTATGCAGACACAAAATTACCTCAGCAAAGAAGAAGTCAAAACAATTCCTTGATTTTGGGAGAAAAATTATTCAGCCCCCATCTCTCTTCCACCCACAGCCTCCTTCTGAGGGCTTGACTTTGTCTTATGCTTTAGCAGGAAACGTATTATTGGCTGAGGTTTTAAGTCTCTAGAGTGTATTGGATCTTACAGGTATACTGTCAAATAGAGTTTGTATTGGACACGAGATGCTTCACTTGAGTACATCAAAGTGCTAAGGTTTCCTGTAAAATTGATCTTCATGGTTTTCAATACATGACTAGTTATTTATGTTTTGTTATTACACAATTTCAAATAATGTAAAAGTTAAAGGGAAGAAATACTTTCTGTGCTGTGTAAGAGGGATGTGGGACCAAGTTCGCTTCAGCAGAGAGCTGAGTAAATTGTTGAGAAGCATGATAAAATAGGATTGTACAGTCTTCTGAAATTTCATATAGATGAATAGAGTACGGAAATATGTTTCATTAATTTCTAAGGCATATTTCCTATGTATTGATGAAAGGGCCTGAGTTCTGTTCAGTGCCATGGATGATATAATTGGAGATCATTAAATGAATTAGCTGTATTAGTTGTTCCACCCAATCATGCTTTACAGCGAAAATCATAGTGTCAGGCCAGATATTAATTTAATGAAGTACCAACAGGAATTATAAGGTCAGGTATAGACCTCTCAAATTTTGGAAATTGGCAGCTTAAGAATATCT
Organism: Fulmarus glacialis; assembly: GCF_000690835.1. Taxonomy (NCBI): domain Eukaryota; kingdom Metazoa; phylum Chordata; class Aves; order Procellariiformes; family Procellariidae; genus Fulmarus; species Fulmarus glacialis. Next base: position 53,292 of record NW_009228244.1, on the reverse strand, counting down.
TGTGCTGGGTTATTGTGTTTAATAGACATGGGCATATCTATCTTTCAAGAACTGATCAAATCCCTTTCATAAGACATTCTTACTTTTGACTGCCACATATCCTATGGCAGCAAATTCTTTCTTTTGTTTTTTACATGGTACTCCTACTTTATTCTTTTATTGTGAAAAATAATGACTAGTCATGCCCTGTTCAACCATATTTCCTTCAAGTTATCTCTTTTCAACTAAAATGTTATTTTGTTTCCCACTGTGTAGAATCTTTTTCATATGTTGTGTCTTTCTAGTAAAGATCTCAATCAAACAAATGATCTAGAATTAGAAAGTACTGAACGATCTCTGTGTAATACACTCTGTCCTCCAATCCATTGGCAGAAAAGCAACGAGGAAGAGAAGTTACTTAAAAATATTCTTCAAGACTAGATACAATTCAGGATCTGAATCTGTGTGCCTCCATACTCCCTCCTGTAGTGAATATAATGTGCTTTCAAGGCTTGAGAACAAGTATTAAAGACAAAATATAATTAAAGATGGAGATTAAAAAAAAAAAAAAGTGACAACATGTGAGATGTGCTTGCCAAAGTTAGATCATAGCCCATTAAACAGGTATTTAAAACAATAGCTTGTCTAGAAAAAGTATATCTGTTCTAGATGTTTTGCAGCAAAACATTTTGCTAGAAAGCAACAGGGGACTCCTAGTGTGAGACTGTAGGAGGTGGGGATTTGTACAGGCACAGTGGGTAAGGAACTGCCAGGAGGAGGGAGGAGCGTGGGTTCTGTTGAGAGGGGAAGTACTGCGCAGGAAGGAAGGTTACAAATGAAGTTCCTTGGTGATCAGTCAGGGGACTGGATATGGAATGGATATGTTTTATACTTTTATTAATAGCTTTGGCATAAAAAGACAGAGAATGTTGAGGAAATTCGATGATGATACACAGTTGGGACCCATTGCTAATGCAGAAAGGGCAGGAATATCTGGAAATGGATGAGCTCTAGGTTTGGAGTAGTAGGAACAGGGTGAAAGTTAATGGAATGAAGTGAAAGGTCAGGCACTTTGGGATCACTGACAATTTCTGATATAAACTGGAAGCTCATTGTTTGGAAACAATGGAGGAAGGGACAGATCTGAGTATATTAAGTGATCACAGGATAGCTAGTAGCCAGCAATATGTTCCAGGCACAAAAGGGCAAACGGAATTTGAGATTGACCCAAGTCTTCCCAAGTCTTCCCAGTTGAAATAAGGAAGTATTTGTGCCTGACAAGGCATGATAAAGCTGTATCTGAATACCATGTACAACTCCAATTTTCCGTGTTGAAAAAAGGGCAACTCAAGCCACAACAAATCCACAGAAGAGTTACCAGGATCATGGGAAAGATAAGCTTATCTGTAAGAAGAAACTAAATTGGCAATGGTTTATTTAGCCTAGCAAAATGAAATCTGAGATGTGACTTATAACTATATCCATGGGAGAAAATACCAGAAAAGCAGTGCTATTTAAAAGACAACAATTAAACACAAACAAATCGATATAAACTGGCCTTGAGGAAATTTGAGCTGCAGTTTAGATTTCTAACTAACAGAACAGCCAGGTTCTGGAACAAGCATAGTGGGACGGAATAAGAACAACTAACTAGTTTCATTACAGAGCTGTATCAGTTTATTAGAGGAATAGTACAGTACGCTTTTCTGTGCATGAAGCTGATGGTATAACCCAAAAGTCTTATGGAAGAGCTTCATAATTTCTTGCTTGATTCTAATTTACTCCCCTTTGGTTAGTGCTTGGATGGCAGTTTTTTAAGGAGTGTGTAGAAATTGCATGAGATTTTTGATTCAGTGGTTAAACTTGAGAATCGGTAATGCCTTAAGATATTTTCACTGTAGTAGATCAAACCTTTGGGAAAACTACCCTTTCTAGAAGGCCACAAAATTTAACAAATCCTTATGGTTTTGGAAATGGAGGCATTAAAGCTGCACTAAAGGTCATCCGTCATTACCCCCCTGAAAGACTAGCAAATGCGTGTACAGAACTAGCAGCTGCTCCACAGTGCCAACATTTATTTCAAATTTCATGGATTTCCAGTTTTTCACATGCTCTGTTATAATTTATTTTTTATAACATTCATTCTTCATCAATTAATAGTACAAATAGCATACTTTTTCCACTTAATCTATTTAGATGGACCAGGTATTTTTGCTTCCCAATAAAGAAAATATTTCATATTCCCAGTCTAACTTGTGTTTGTAATTTACTCAAAAATACCTTTGCTGAAGTCCCTTCTTATCCACTTCCATCTCTGAGCACCCAAGGAAGGAAGGTATCATGAAACCAGAATAATTTTCTTCTCATTAAAAGGGCTCTCTTATCTTGTTGATAAAATTGTCAACATACTCGTGGTCTAATCACAATGACATGGTATTCAAAGAAGAATATTTTGTAAGTATTTCCCATTCATAACAATAGAATGCAGCAGTGTATGAAAATAAATATGCTGTGTGGAGATTTATATAGACGTCAATCAGTGTTTTATGTTCTCTGGTCAAGATAAGTTGTACTTTTGAAATCCTCTAAAAGCTGCTGTAATACTTCTATTTCAGAAGAAAAACAATTGTCCTGCTGGCAGGACTAAACCCATGACAGCTTTTCTCCTTAATTTTTCTCCTTTTGATGTGCGTGTCACTATAGGTTCATATCTGTAAGATTTTTAAAGCCCAGTAATGCCAAAACTCCTCCTCTTCTTTTAGCCAGCTGTTTCATTTTAGAAACATATTTTTCAATGAAAATAAAGTAGATTCAAACTTTTGAAAAGTGGATTACCATAAAATAAATATCCCAGAATAGTTGCAATTGAAATGCAAGTTCTTCTGACTGAAATAAAAAATGACAACAAAAGGGCTTTTAAATGATGATTCACGTGCTAATTGGCTAAAATTCTTTTTTTCATATGCTAACATTTGCCCAGCTGTGTTTGTAATATATCCTGAAAAATTTAAGATGCATTACTTAAGATATATTTCTATGCTCCTTGTGGTTTTAGGAGAACTACTCTTGAAAGAAGGTCTTTTGTTCAGGGAACTTGCTACGTTCATTACTCACAGGAAGGATGGTGATGTTTTTCTCAATGTTATGTCACAAAAAAAAAATTGTAGAACCCACAATCTCGAAGTTTGCATACAGTTTTGACACAGTAACAGTTTTCCATGTGAAGCTTTTATTTTGTATGACTTCTGCAGCTGGGACAATTATTAATTGTGAAAAACTCTTTGTATATATACCAGTGCATTGTACTCCAGATAAACATGACTAACACTGTTGATCAGATCTTCCAAATTAAATATAGAAATACCATTCTTTTATTTATGCATTCCTAATCTATATACAGTGCAGGTTAATGAATTCTGACATTTCCACACAGCTCTCCTCTAGCATCCTAATTTGGCTGTGTGTTTCACAAATAATTTGACCTGTGTGTGGCTATCTTGAAGTCGTTGGTATATAGGTCAGGTAACATTTCCTTAGTGAATAGTTAAATAAAGTGACTGTTTTCTTAAGGTCATCTGAATAAGGAGATAAGAAATGCCTTACTGGATGAGAAGAGCTCTGTGGCTCCAACCATTGCTACAGAAGAAACTCTATAGGGAGTGCACATGAGCCTAGCCGCTTGCTGTGGTCCATTCTCCTTAGCCTCTCCAGCATCTGCAGCTGTTATGTAGGTATATCAGTGTGTACAGCCCACCAATAATCATTGTAAATTATCCACTTATGGACCTATTGTCCATGAATTTGTATAATCCCTTTCTGAATCTACTGGTATACTCTGTCCTTGACACCTCCTGTGGCAGCAAGGTCAGGAAGTATACTGCCCACTGTGTAAAGAAGTACTTTCTCTATTTTGTATTATGTGTTCATTCAGTGCCTCCTAATTTTTGTGAATAAAATTTCTGCATTCATTTTTTCACACTTCCTTCATCATTTTGGGAATCCTGATTGTATTCCCCCTTGATCTTCTCTCCAGACTGATAAATCCTAGACTTTTTGGTCTCTTCTTGTAAGTCAGCTGCTGCAAACCATTGATCAGTTTAGCTGCTCTCTCTCTATATTCTCTAATCCTACTATTTCTTTTTCAAGATGCAATGACCAGAACCCATATAATTTCTGATGCTGAGTTAATATCTGACACTGCTGATTTCCTTAAGGCCATATTTCATCCTCTGTTGGGCTTAATAGTATCTTACCTTTGGTGCTTAAAGGTAACGGTAAATTCACTGAATTTCAATTCTCTAGAAAATGGACATTACAGTAGAAGGATTAAAAGTAAGTAGCATAGCTGTTAACAGAATAAACCCAGAGAGCTAAATATACAGTTGTTTAGGCTTCCCAGAAGGAATCAAGTTTGACTGGATATGGAACTAAACTATCTGAACCTGACAAAATAGGTGAATGGAATCTATACATATGAAAATAGAGTGAGAGTTTGATAAAGCTGCCTATAACTTTAAAACTTATTTTTAAATTAATATAAGTTGATTGTATCTTAATGAGAAGGCTGTAGCCATCTGTATGAAACATGGAAATAACGAGATTATTTTGAATGGCTTGATAAAGCAGTTGCAGATTAGCTCATAAAAATCGTTTTCTACTGCCATAGTCCTGTGACATGAAAAGGCCATAAAGAATTTAGCAGTTTTGAATATGACCTCATCATTAACAGTGGCTTCTTTATTGATGGTTTAGAACAAAGCGTGGCCATAGTGCTGTTAGGGCTGATGCACCCCACAGTTTATACCTATGTGGAGTAATCAGCCCTTCCTTCTACTGACTTCCTGTGCAATTTAAAAAAAATGAAAACAATCCCAACTTCTCCTCTTGATTGGTACTGAAGGCTGCTATTATGAATTTCCTGAATGGAAATTTCCTTCTGAGCTAAGAAGCTGACTCTGCTCTTAACTCCAATAAAACTATTTTAATCCAAAAGCTCTAAATCTAACCCATAGCATTCTGGAAAATTTACCTTACTAAGCCCAAAAGATAGCCTTACTTGAGTCTTTCCTTTTTTTTTTTTTCCCCTATCTCATTTTTGGTCTTGTCGAATATTGTTGCTAAACTACTCTTCGTTTCCTAAGCTTCAGCTTTTCTTTCTCTCCCACTCTCTCCCTCTCTCTCTCACTAGACCCAAACTCCTGATGTCTACAGATTATAACAGTTCATATTTTTCCACTTTCCCTCATTTTCTCATGTTTACTTGCTTCTTTCTTTCCCCAGCTTTTTCTCCTGACACAGGTGGTGTTCTCTCTTATTTTGGAATGATCTTACAAAACAATGTAAGGAAACATAGCTTTATCTTCAGTTTGGCAGCTGCTGGTGTACTTCACATGGTTAAGGACAGGTGGGTACAAAAATAAGTTACTACAAGGTACAAATGAAAGGGAAACCACAGTCCATAAGGTATGCTGTGTTAACTGCCTTTGTCACTGCTCTGGTTCTGCCATAAGAGGAACTTCATGGTGCAATTACAGGTAGAGGAGAGAACGCCAAGTTAACTCATACTTATGACAGTTAGTGGTGTGTAAGAGCACACACAGAAGTAGTTACCGTGGAATGACAGACATTTGAAGTATATATATCACTACAGATATAACCTAGCTTTCAGGTAACCTCCTAGCTTTCAGGAACCTCCTGTAAGGAATGCAGATAACTTTCTGTTTGACGTTATAATCCACCTCTGGTTGCCAAATTGATTGCAGCAATGTAGAGAGTGCCCTCACTGGGTGAGTGCTGAAGCATCTGCCCGTGGCTAGCACAGGGTTGTCATCCTGGAAGGAAGTTTGAGGCTGGAAGGAACCAGAGGCACTGTGGCTGTGTAGCAGGGGCCATGGACAAAGCAAGCTTACTATTCCACTGGAAGGCAGAAAGAAACCTAGTTGTGATTTTTGGTTTTGCTTAAAAAAAGAAAAAGTAGTCTTGGGCATACACAGGAACTGATAGAGGCAGAATGGAAAAGGCTACCTATAGTTTTTGACTTGTTTCCTTTCAACATTTTAAAGATGGTGCAATGTTTGGTCTACAGCTGTGCCTTGCACCAGTGAAGCCATGCGGGCAGCTTCACTGCCCTGTCTCCTTTAAGTTTCAAGTATCATCTCTTCTGCTGATGTATGCTTCATTCCTTCCTTCTCCCATGACTTCTTGTCTACTAAGCCTCATGTAAACTGACTGTATTTCTCTAACCAAGCCTGGAAAGCGGAAAAGAAATGAGCATATTCTGCCTGTATAGAGAAAGAATGAAGGTAAATAAACAAGGAAAATAAATAACAAATCAGGAACAAATATGTAGCTTCTCTTTTCTCCCTATTTTCCTATTCATTCCTTGGAGTGTAGGAATAATTTGTTACTCATTTCCATCCCTAATAAATGCTGCTAGCACTTTAAAGTCAAGACCACATATCCCATGGTTCCCCAGGGCATTGCCCAGGAGTACAAAGAAAGAGCTCAGAGGTTTTGAGAAGGCCATGTCTCTAGGGAGATGTTTAGCAGAGGAAGGATTGTTTTCAGTCTTGTGTCTTTGTTCTGTGATAAGTATAAGATAATGCCCTTCACTGAAGTTGATAAAATTGAGGTGAGCTGAGTTAATCCTTCAAAAATCTCTGCTACCTTTCCACCTCTCTTACTCCATGGCAATGTATGTGTTTCACTCCAAGTTATTGTTAGTCTTTACTGCACTCCTATCTTACAATGTGAGGCTGAAGGGATAACTCCTGATAGTAAGAGACTAATTTCTGATTCTATGTTCTAGAAACTGAAATACAGGACTGCTCATATATCTACTGGTTGAAAACCTTGATAATCTGATGGTACGTGAGTGCATAAAAACACATTTCTGCAATGCTTTGTCTGGGGTAAGAGTAGTACTATGTATCAGATGGAAGTAACTTCTGTCTGATTTACTCATGTGGGTTGTGTGATCTGATACAGAGTTATAATCTGCATAAGTACATAAATTATTAATGGTAATATACTTATCTAGTTCTGTTTCCGTTACTGCCAAAACACTATTTATTTCAGTAACTCTATGTGGCAGTGGGCTTCACAGGTTGTATGAAGAAATGTTTCCTTTTCTTAGTTGTAAACTTAACTAAATGAAACTGGGCTCTAAATGTGTGTATATAACTCTTGACCTTGCATTCTGAGAAGTGGAACAGGTCTTCTTTTTTCTTCAAAAGATCTTCACTTGATTAAAAAGTTTTCATTGCCTAAGTTCTGCTGGTCACATCACATACAGCAAAAATAAACACACCAGCTGATGAATGGAGGCCAAGTTACAAGGCTAGAAGGGGAGGGGTTGTCACCTACATGTGCACAGGAAAATTAAGATTTATTCTTGCTTTGGTTCTGTATGCAGTATGTTTCTTGCAGCCAAGCTGAACTTCTGCATTTGAACACGTAAGTTGTGTATACGCTTAATTTTAAATGCAAGGATAATCCTATCACTTACATTGAGTTCATTTGTAAGACTTTGCTGAGTCAAAGCTATAATCACACACGTTTTTTTAAATCTTGCAACACTTCAAACAATGACCCAGGCATAGGATCTTTGCATTGACCTCCTAATGTAACAGGAGCAGCATCTGAGAATATTATTTTACTTAACAGATTTGAAAATTAATTAAATTAAAAATAACTATGAAATTTTTCATCAACAGATGTCTAAGTACATTTCAAATTAGGGTAAGCATCATTATTGTCCCTTTACACCTGAGGAAAGGGAAACATCTAGAAGTTAAGTGCTTGCAAGAGTATTGGAACCAGGGAAACTTATCAAAGTCTTGTTAGTTCATCCTCTGAATCCAGGCCAGAGCCTTAGCCACAGGCCCAGACTGCTTCAAAATTCTGGCTAAATATACTTTCATATATTTTCATAATTCTCACTCCTCAATCAAATTAGATATAAGAATTAGAGGCCCAGTCATATATGTCTCGAAGATTATGGAAGTCTTGTTCTCGAGTTTGCTGGGGGTTAGAGTGAGCCTTAAATTCCCAGGAGTTATCTATCATTTATTGTGTTTTCCTTGTTTCCGGTGTGTTCTGTTTCCCAAGCCTTTTTCTATGGACCTATAAAAGAGAAATAATTCTACTATTTAATAGTTTGATTAGAGGAAGGTTAACCTGGGGGGAGGGTTAATTTATTCATACTGCCTCTTTTTAGTCAAAGTTGTTGAATCTTTGTGTGATTATCTGGAAGCATCACTATTTTGTGATTTATGGCTATTTTACATATTTGGGGGAGAAAAACAGACCAGCACTGGAAACAAAAATGTCATTTTTTAACAACATGGCTAATTTAACAAAAACAGGCTATTAATGGAAACAAAAATATCCAAATGTTTGTTGGACCTACATGTATTTGAATTGTTCAGTTGAAAGGATTTGAAGGCCAGGCTTATATTCCACTTGAGAGACAGCAGTGACAGAAAATGATTACACTTCATTTAGGTATTTCTTCAAGTTACCCAAAGGCATAATATTTGCAACCCCTACTTAAATACCCGATGAAATTAATTTAATTGTCAGGAAGCTATTTCATATTGTTACGGCACTGTATGTCTTCACATTTGACAAGTACCAGCATTTAACCTTTTAATTGAAAATTACTTTCGGGATCCTGCCAGAAACTGCAAACTGAAAACACTAACCCCCATTACTGAGTCATGTAATACAATAGGTACAAAGTCAGATGTCCTTGACGGGCACACTCTGGGACTGTGTGGGTGGGAAGTTCTGCGTCCTTCCAGAATTAATTTCCTTCTGCTACAAAGGCTGATTATACATTTTAAGGATCGTTCCATTATTTCTATGTATGGATACTTGTAAGAAGATAAATTGATTATTCCCCCTTACAAAAGTGCTTTTACTTCATACTGTTTAAGGCACGAGCAGTGCTTCAAGGGGAAGAGAAGTTTTGGGGTTTTTTTATGTCTGGATTTTTGGAATATGTGGATTTTTATATGGGGCAGGGGTGGGGACAGAGGGGAGGGAGACAGGGAGGAGAAGTATTTCTTGACATCTTCCAAAAGAATTGGAGTTGGAAACTGCAATAAGGTATGGGATTAGTGAAGATCTCCAGTAGTAATGGCTGTGCGCAGCTCGGGTCATGCGGCCACAGCAGTTCCTAAGAGTGCGGCTCCAGACCATGCCACAAGGACTGTGTAAGGGTTTCATTTAGCTCTGTGAAAGATTCTTAGTTAAAAGCTGCTCAGTGTTACTATTTAGTCTGTAACTATTTTCAAAAGTACTTTCTAAACATGGACTTAAATTAATGATGATCCTTGATAGTTCCAATGTTGTTGTCCAGAGATGGGTACCCAGAAGGTGAGACAAACGAGATGTGTTTTCAGATCCTTAGAGTGTTTTGGCTGTTCTGAACACTGCAGCTGTAGGAAAGTGGAAGCTAAGAGTCCACAAAGCAGGAATTTTTACTCTGCTATTGTAATTCGTGGAGAGGTACCGGGATTACCCATTGCCAGTTAAAGGCTTTTCAATGTTGCAGGCAAAACTAGGTTTCACTACTTTGAGGAGTAGGAGGACAGGACCCTGGACTGTATCTGAGCTAGGCATGGGAAGTTAAGGTTGATCTCGGGAACAGAGACCTGATGAAACACATTTGCTGTTCTCTGGTGCTTTGAAGATGGTGACTGCTGTTGCTTCCTTGAAGCTTCTTCCTGCCTTTGGTGGAAGTGAAAGGAGAAGGAACAAGGCTGGCTTCTTAAGGGTTTGCCATAACAAAACAGGTCTTGGAGTTATAGCTGTTTTGCCTTCATTGCATTTAGTTGAAATGAGTGAATGGGTTCAAAATTTAATGACACATGGAAAGAAGGATAGAGCATGTGATTGTGTAAGCTTCCTCCCCCTAGGAGACCAGCCTGAACTGAAGAAAAGTTAGTTTTAACTCAGTGTATTTAAAATTTAGATTGTGCAGCTTAAAAGCCTGTGTTATTGTGAACTCTTCCGAATAGAGGTCAATTTTATGAGACAGCATGCATGAGTGCTGAAAAAGCTTTTGTGTAAAAATGTGAGCCATGGTTTAGTCAAAGTAGAATGCATATAAACTGATCTTATGCAAATTCTCGTGAAAAACCATGAAATGATATAAACCCTTTCCAGAAGGGAGACTCAAGTGAAGTGAGGAGTTGTAGCTACATTGTCCTGTGGCCTGGTAGGGGAGCATGCTGCAGCTTTAAGTGACTTGCATTGGTAACTCCTCTTTCCACGGTTAAGTTTCATGGAGTCCCATAGCCGCTGGGTGGATATATATAAAGGTTGGGATTTTGCTTTCTAAATACATTCAAATACAGTGTAATATTTAACTGGAAATACAAAACATTTGAAAAAAAAAATCTTGTCGAGTAAGGAAGAATTCAGTCTGTCAATAAACTGAATGTGTGTAAATACCCTGTGAATGGGAAGTAATAGGGGATATTGTGTAAAAGTAGGGGTTAAGCTGTGACTATAGGAATAGGAAGGAATACACAAAACTTGGCTCTGTGAGTGTGTGCTGCGGCAATACCTGTGCCAAACTAAACGCACATAAAGCCTCTGGAATTAGATGGGGAAATAAGTTGTAGTTAGTTACTGTTACTTGCATAGGCCTGGTTTGTGCACGTTATATGCAGATAAATTTTCTGAAAGGATCTACTTATATAAACATTTTGTCGTGCAAGTAACTTTCGTTAACGCTGTGTCTTCAGTCAGATCACTCATGTGAGGTAGCAGAATTAGGCCATTAGCCAGAAGCTAGTGCCGATCAGCTTCTCTTTTCAAATCTGAGTGTTTTAGTCTTGTGGCCAAAATGAAAATGGAGTGCTTCCCACCACCCTCGCTATACTAACTTTTTCGGTTTTGTGAAAGGTCAGCACATAATGTGTCTTGTAACATTACACATTGCCTTTACTCAAAAATTCATATGCACAGGGAAACTGACAAAACAGTTTATTTTTGAAAATTAGTAAATCCAAATGATGGATACCATGTGTCAAAATAATCCTTGGTGCACGTGCTTGCATTTTCACATGGGTGTTTTTGAAAATTATCCTGTGGAAACTAAGTAGACAATCAGTTTGCCAGGGAGCAGGCTTAAGCCACTTTTCTGTACAGACTGCAAGATGTGGTCTCTTTTACTAAACATGGAAGGAAAAGCAGTTCCATCTTTACTTTAGTCCTTTGCTATTGTTCTCCAGAGGTGCCAAACAAGATCTAAAGGACCAGTTAGTGGAGTTAGGCAGAGGAGGATTAAGGCTGAAATTTCAGAACTAAAGATGTGAGAATAGCTAAATGGTCTTTAGGATTCATTTCGCATCCCTTGAGCACTCTAAAAACTTGGTGCTTAGTTGAAGCTGGTTCAATTCTATAGCCAGTGGAGAGAGACAGGCATCTCCGGGAGGAGTTTATTTGATGTTCATCCTGTATATTCTAAAAGGAAAGAGGTGATGGAGGATGTTATAGAAAAAGTTCTTGGCCTCTAAATCCTGACAAATATAGCACTGTTTAAACAAGTGAATAGTCTTTGTCTTATCTGCTTGCTTTAAAACCTTAGGTAAATCTCATGTGAAGCAATTAATGACTTTCACCTTGGTCAAATGTGAATGGAGAATGATTTTGAGGATGTTGAGACTGTGCTGCCATGTTTGATTACATTTCATTGATGCTTTAAGGACAGGCTTGCTGTTTTTTTTTCCTTCAATAGCCCAAATACAAAAGTGCACGTAAGCTCTTTGCTGAACCTGTCCAGGGTGATATATAGCAAATCTTGAAGCAAATAATGCAGAGTTCCTGAGTTCCAGGACACTGAAGTAATCAACAAGGTCATTACCTGGGAATAGAAGGATATGGACTTGTTTTGGTTACTTTCTTAGGTGTTTTGAATATAGTTAGTGGGACATTTCTGCACATACATTAACAAGTATTTTGAAGTAGTAGCAGTCTGCTTCACCTGCACAATGTTCTACATGTGGGAATTTATATGGAAGAGAGGTTGAGGTCTCTTTGGTAACAAGGTCCTAGCCTGCTTTTATTTTGATTCTGGTTAATGTTTGCTCAGTGAGCTGGGAGTGGGAAATCCACCTTTGAAAGCATCATGTTAGTATCATGCTGACAACCAAAATCTCTTTTATGGAGACTTAAATTTGCTCAAACATTTAAAAAGTTTGGTAGAGTTGGGTTTTCAGTCCTCTTCCTAAAGTAGAAACAGGCTTACTACTGTCAGTCTACACTGTTGCCATGAGAACAGGGCATTGCCTGCCATTTTCCTTCTTATATATGCCTTAAAAAAGATGCTGGGACTGTAAAATAAATTACTGTTTTGTAATTTAGCTTTAAGCAAAAGGAATATTTCAATGGTGACAGTTCTGGAAATGCTTTAACTTTTAAATGCTGACACCAAATAATAAGTAAAACCCTGTGATTAATGTTTCCAGAAGGGACTATTAACATTATCCTACATCTGTTCGTGATATAATCTCCAAATGAAAAACACTCACTTTAAAAAAAAAAAAACAAAAAAAAACCAAAAAAAACCCCTAAAGAAGTATATGTTTATTCAGCATTTCAGTGCAGACTTAACTCTAATGTGTGGACATCCTTGGTAAGACTTAACCAACTAATTTTTCATCTGATCATTATTTAGTCAAACCTCTATGGTACTCCTGAGGTTGCTTAAATTTCATTGACAACATGTCGTTTCATTTGCTGAAAAATGTGGTCATTTTAAATTACACTACATGAAAGAGCTTTTTATTACTTAGAGTAAAATTAGCCATCATATTTGATGAAAATACTTAATGGTAAATCAGGCATAAAGTTCTGTGAAACATCATTTCATAATTAGTTCTTGCTGATTTAAATATTTGAGATTATATAGGAGGGGTTTTTTTATGACTAGGAAGAATTTGCAGGAGTCCCATCATCTTTTAGGAAACATTTAGGAGTACTGAAGCAGAATTTGTAGAACATATGGCAGCAACTCATTCAGAAAATAATTATTTTGAAAATAATTACCTGTATTGGTTGGGAATAATTTGCCCATTTAAGAGACCTGCAGGAGGTCCAGTTTTAGGAACAAAATGGCAGGATGGATGTCGTCAGATCCCAATGGATATGATCAACAAAATAACAGCTATGTCCCCACAGTACAAACTACAGTTTGTACGATGCCAAATACTTTCTAAAATGTATGAATTGGCATTTCTGGTAGCCTTTTTAGATTCCTGTTGAATAGTCATTTTGATCTCTGTTGAGTGCTATTTGCCATGAGCAACTGATTCCCAGGTTTCCAGTTTTCTTGCTTTAGCTGGCATAAGAAATCAGTGATAACCTAACAGTTACAGGCAGTATCGCTTCTAGGCTGCCGTTTGAAATTTTTTTCTTTTTTTGACGATGCATCTTTTAATTGATGCTGTTTCCTGCTAGCATACTTTAGTTTCAGACAACCCTGTTGTGGTTTGGATACAAAAGTGAGGTGCAAATTGTGAGGCGTGGAACGCAGGGTGCATATTGCTAGGTGTCTTATGCAGATTTAACATCTGCATGTGGTAGAGCTAAAATACTGTCACAGGTGGTGTTGAGTATCATCCATGAAAAAAATGAATGTATCTTCAAAATGAATGATAGAACAGGAGCAACAAGTTGTTTAGGAATATCAAAATCCCCATTCAAGTGTTAAATTAGTGCCTTTATGCTTTGCTTGTGGTAGCCATGCTTCAGGCTAATCTCTCTGTTTGCTAGAAACCAAGCAAGTCCCCTTTAAAATAAGTTTAGTTGAAGATTGTTCCATAATTTATCTTGGAACACCGTTGTTCTAGCCTCTATGCATAGATCAAGATTTATTCCAAGTAATTTTTGACAAACAAAATCCAGACGACTCTGGAGACAAGACTGTCCATCATACTTAAGCTGCCTGAAATGATTTTCATGGCCAGTATTTTAATGATGAAATCTAAACTTCAGATCGGCAAATGATTTGTTTAACCAACTGCTTATATAAGACATGCAGGTTTTTTTATTTCTCTCTATTTACATATATACACACACAACTTGCATATATTATATGCATGCAGTTCAGTAAGAACAGATCAGATTACTTGTCTTTCCAGGAAAGAATATGTAATACACTTAATTTATGTCAGTAAGAAAACAAAGATAAAACACCAGTTAAAATAAAATTTACTCATATTTTTCACATAGTTTCTATCCTCAGTGGTTGAATTAGAACAGAATGAAGAAATTGCCATTTGGGGAAATATATTTCTTCATATATAGGCATAGAATTGTATTGAAGAAAAGCTTCAGGTTGTTTTACTCTGGTTACAAAGTAACGTCTCGCATCACTTCAGCTTTGTGTGAATGAATGAACATATATTGTATCTGATCATAGGAAATGACATTCAAGTTATTTCGTTGTTCGTACCTGCAGGAAACCTATAAAGAGAAAGCTTCTGTTTTCTGTACGTTCTGACCAGACTGTTTGCTGTGCATTGTGGCTCAGGTTGTCGTTTTGCAAGCTGTAGCTTGGGAAGTTTGCAGGGTTTTTCTCAATTCACTCACCTGTCCTGTTTAGAAAAAAACTTGAAGATCTCAAATGAGCTAATATGTTTTTTTTCTGCTTTTTAAAAACATTTTTCTAAAACAAAGAAAATGAGCCAGAGCAAGAAAGAGTTTTAGCACAATGTATCTTTTATGACTGCCTCTCCCAGTGCAAAGGTGTAGTTTGTCATTTTGTGTTAAGTCCTTCAGTCTAGTGTATTTGTTTCTACATATTTCTGTATGTTAGAGGCTTGTCTACTGTGTCAGGTTGTAATATGTCATATTCTGCAGTTAAATTTTTTTCCTTTACATGGGATTGTATAACACATCTTTCCTGTTAGCGTAAGTGATTGGGTATAACTGACTCCTTTCTGTTGTCTAATTATTCTGTTCTGACATATTTTTCTGTGTGCGTGAGCTCTGATAATGTGTGTGTGACACTTACCTTATAGAAGTGGCCCTTTTCATTGCTATTTATGTTGTCATGTTAAACCTGTTTCTGAAACCAGTTTGTCACTTGAAGTACAGACAAAACATTGTTCAACACGTGCAGCACAAACAACTGCCAAACTTCAAACTTGTATGTTCATGTCAGACTTCTTAGCTAGCAATATTGAAACAGCTGTGTATGCTAGGCTTCTTTATACCCATGATTACTGAATGAACTTGGAAAGAATAAGGAGGGGGAAGCGAGACTCCAGTGAATATATATGGCAAGTTTTTTGGCTTGGTGGTTATAAAAATGATTGTAATAACAGTCTCTCGACCTGCTGAGGGCTTCATAAATTCCTTATCAACAGAATTTATTCAAAGGTCCTTCATGGAAAGGAGGAACATTCCTGATGAGTAAACAGAAATGGTGATTATCATGTTTTCCTGCAAAATATTTCTGCAACCAAGGCAGAAAGAATATTGTTAAGGTATTTTTAAGCTTAACGCTACATGCATTGTTTAAAGGTAAATTTCAGAAGGACTTAAAAAGTAATGGTTGCAGAGGAAACCCAGATTTTTTTCCCCCCCAAATCAGCTTAAGCAAAGCTATTTATATATTTTTTAAAAATAATCATTCATAGCTCTTTCTGCCACTCTGAAGACAATGAAGACTTTAAAGCTGTAAAGTGTATAGAGGTGGTTTTTTTAACAGAATATGGTGGTTAAATTTGGTTTGGAGGGAAACTGCAACCAGATGCACTGAGAAGAAAGTGCATTTTCATATATAAATGCAACAGTGAATATGAGTTACTGTGGTGGTTATGCTCATCATAAAAATAAAGAAAATAAGGCAAATGGAAGGATAAACTTCTGCCTAAGATGACCTTGTGTTTTAAAACAAACAAAAAAAAGCTATGTGTCTTTTCAGGAATATCATATCCTACAAGAAGTTATGCCTGTCCTTAGGAAGCTCACTAACAGAAAAATTGTTAGCCTGCAACAAATACTGTCTATACTAGCAGGAAATAATGGCCGTACTGTTGCCAGAGAGGATGATGAAGATTCAAGATGACTTTGGTAAGGACTGAATTTATATACAGGGCTAGTGGGTTTTGTACATAGCCTCACCTGCATCAGCATGGAACTAAACTCAGTACTGTACCTTTCTCTAGTAAGTACCTGAGTGCAGTAAAGGTTCATTTGGCCTTGATACAGAGTACAGATTGGTCAGCCTAAAGGCTAGGTATGATTGCTTCAGCTGACAGATCTGACAGCACAGAGGATGTGAGAGAGAAAACTCTGTATGAGACCTATGAATGCAGACTAGTTTTCTGTTGCACATAAGGCTAAAGATACCATCATTATCCTCAGAGCATGCTGCAAGAGAAATGGCTCTTCTAAATAAAAAGTACTGTGTAATACACCCCCTCATGTGATACACCCAAAGTACAAATCTTTGAAACATAGATTTTACATATAATAAGAATTGGCATAGAAATAGTTGGTAGGTCTAGAAAGGAAAGGTTTCACGTAAATTATTTGATTCACATGAGTGGAAGGAAAATTAGGAGAGAGAATGAATGCATGGGGAAGCAAATTCTTAAAAGTGGGAGGAATTGGGCTGCAGAAGTTGTACTTTGTTGCTTGGAAATTCTGAAATGAGATTAAGAAAAACACTTGGAAATATGACAATATAGGAACAATCCTATTGAAGCCCTAAAAATTACAGATCTGAATAATCCAGTGGGTCTTCTGAACTCATTTCTTCAATGGACAGATGTTAGATTACCACTCTGTCAGTATAGTCTCCATGCAAATGGCTACTTTTTAGGGTTGGGGGTTTTTTTTGAGAGTTGTTTGTTTTCTTTGTAACGCTCTACACTTTCAGGAAAAAGGATTATCTTCGTGTGTTTGAAATTACCTGGCACATCTTGAACTCTAATTCTATCTAGAACAGCATTAGTAAAAGCGAAATGTATGCATACATTTTTAGAAGGTATACTTACACAGCATTTGTGCATGACAAGAAAAATAGAGAACATGGCATCTTCCAAACAGGCTCTGAGCAAATATTCTGGACCTGAAAAAAATGCTTTCCAGTCTGGGTGGGTGTCTTGTTCTCTCATGTCTTATACTTAATTTCTCTGTGTGGTTTCCCTGAATACGGGTACAGGTCTAGGTTTCCATTGATATAAACAAGAACAGAATTTGGCTTTTCATTCAGCAAGTCCAGTTTAAATCAGTGGAAACCCAGAACTGTGTTACTAGTGTTTAGATGATTTACTTCAGGTTGACTTCAGAATAGTAAAAGTAAGTGGAGTTTGATCCAAAGTTTGGTAACTGGTTTGTATTTTTGTGATGTGAACTAAAGGCCAATAAGGGTTAAGAAGATAGAAGTCCCAAATTCTCCTTCATTTTACCTTAGATAAATCTGAGTCCAGGCCTCCAGAGGTGAAAGGCTAGCACATTAACTAGGACCTTAAATGTGTGCTTCAGCACACAAACCTGCAGTATCTTTTGAAATCTATGCAGGTTTCTCCTGCCTGCTGTGCGTAATTTCAGAATACGCTGTCACCATTAAAGAAAAAAAACAAGTTTGCTCTTTCATCTGTGCACCCCACGGCACCGATTGGGGGAATCAGTCCCCAGGCTCCCCTAAAATTTGTGATCTTTGGCTCCTGCTGTAAATTGATTCCGTGCTGTGCCTCCTGACATGTGAACTGGGTAAAATCCATTTTGAAGTCTTTTAAAACCTGGCATTAACCCTGTGGCATCCTCTTAAGTTCTGATGTTTTCTCATTATATTATTTACTGCGAAGAACTTGCCTTTAAAACTCTAGCAGCATTGCAAGCTAACTTGTTAAAATCTCAGTATTAAAGATAGACGCTATGGTGTGCTTTGAATTTCTCCTGAGACCTGATGTTGGGAAAAGTGAGTTCAATTAGTCATGAGTGAGGTGAGTGCCTCACTACTGTGCAAATTGCTTTGGGACCATTTGGCCCATGTCTACTCATGATCCTCTCCCCTCATAAATACAGATGTGTAAAGTAGTCAATATTTTGTTTAAGCTTATCTTGGATTGATTATCTGAAACCCTCAAAAAATTTTTTTTGCTTCAGTGCCATGTAATAAAAGACTATTAAATTTTTCAGATTTTTCCCTCCGCTCTTTTATAGGGAAAGTAGTAATGTCTTTTGTACACATATGTCTCTCTCTTTACATCTATTCCGTATGACTTGGTTCACTGCCCACTGAAATGGAGTGGCCTTTGGGATTACAACATAGTAATGTTTTACTCAAGAGTTTGGGACAGGAAGTTAAAATGAATAACTATTTGAAAACTGTAGGGATTTTTAAGTAGCCAGAACTTAATTCCAAAAAGAACATGGCTTTGGACAAAATAGCAAAACCAATAGAAATTCTTTAATGATAGAAATGAGTTGCAACCCTTGTGTTACATCATAAGACAACAGTACTGGCAGTGGAGTACCCTTGCACTATAAAATCATAATGAAAAGGATTTAAACTGATGGTCTTGCATGCTGGCAGATGCTGCTTGCTTTTGTGCAAAGGAGTAATTGTGAAAATGGCCTCTCTGTTCTTTAAGCGCTCACTCGCTTTGGTTCTGTTTTTAGAAGATCTGAACTTCTCTTCCCTTCAAGTAAGCCATGCTCAAACCAACTGGGCACTCACTAGAGCAAGATTTTGAGAACTTGCCAAAGTTACATCGTTTCTTCTCCATCTCCATGCTGCTGTTTATGTAGATGTCTGGCATACAGTTTAGTTGGTAGCAACTGATAAGGTATAATACTGTTTGTTGTTGTATACTAAAAGTGAGGTGAAACTATATTTCACTTTTCCTTTGAGAAAAAGGCTGTAATACAGGACTTGTCAAGACCCTTTCCTGTGTTTGATAGCTTTATCACAGCCCCAGCTCGAAAGGTTAAATGTTTTGGATTACACAGAATGTACATTATATGGAGGGCTTACTATAAATCAACAAGGCAGGTATGTTAAACACAGAAAAATATCTACAGCTGTTCTCTTACTCATCCTGCTTGTTATTTAACTCCGTCTCTACCCAAAGGAATATTTTTAGTTGTACTGTCAACAGTTTCAAAACAAAGAAGCAACTACAACTGGCAAATGAGGAACCCAGCTGGTGCTATGTTTAGGCTCCCAATGAATATACTCTAATCCTGACACCTGCAAGCTATTTAATCAGGATTTACAATTGAACATGAAGGATGAGAGGTCCAGAGGGCTGTGTTCTTGGTGTTTTGATTGCAAATGATGGAGAAAAACTTTGTTATCGGATGTTGTAGTTATTTGAAGTTTGGTGCCCTCTAACCCATGGGGGACCAAGAATCATTTATCACTTCACAGCAAAAGCCAAAAAAAGCCACTATGGCTTACACACTAGCATTCTCCTTTAGCTTTTCCTGTATTCCAGTGTAAACACGCCTTGGATTTATGAACAATGAAAAACAATTTCCAGCAGGCACATGGAAAGGAGAGGTTATATGGAAAGTATGCATTATCAGTTCTGTGTCAAACTGAAAAGATCACTTTAAATTCCTCAGCACGAGTAATGTACATAATGATGAAATGTACCTTAAAGATGAGCAGAAAGAATGTGAAGGAAATTGAATAAAACAGGACTTTTTTTTAAGAGAAGACCCTTTTCCGTAGTGCAGTTCTTGAATCTCAAAGAGGCACTGTCAGGGGTGAATGGCTCCCTTCATAAAGGTCTTCATTGTTCCTCCTAAAACCCTCTGTTTCCCCAAACAAGTGACATAACATGAAGAAATTTAAAATTTCACTATACCATCTCATAACAAGCCCAGATGTGCCATTATGTTGCTGTGCTTGTTTATTTTATTTATTTACTGAAGGTTTCTAAGTACTTCTTGCTGAGTTCATGACAAATTAAACACATCATTCTGGCAGTAGCATTGGTGTTTGTACTTGGGGTGTGTATGTGGGGGGTAGTATGCTTTTCTCTTGCTGTGTTGTGCTGTCAACAACATAGTTATGAACAAGCAGGGTGTGGTGTAATTGACACCCTACAAAAAGTGGTTAATCAGCTGTCTGAAGTTGTTAGGTAACAATGCTGTTGCCTCTGGGTCTGATCAGATGATGTAATGCCTGTAAGTTATTTTTTGTTAGTTGAGGCTATTGTGTAACTCAGTATCCTGCAGAGGGTTTGTATGGCTAGAGTCACAGAGTAAGTCAGAATTTATTTCTAACTTGATTATGCTGTTTTATTTTGTTCTTAATTTAAAAGGGGAAAAAACAGTATTTGTTACTTTTCAAGGCAAATAACTAGTGGGGACAGCAAAAAAGGGCTCAAAGCAGTCATCTTCATGGATTCTGTAATCAGTTGGAGGCAGACTGGGGGCAGAGAGCTTTCCTCCAGAGCATCTTCTATTCTGGGCTGCTACAGGTTATGTTGGCCAGGATGATCCCATAAAGGCTCTTGTGCTATATGACCCCTCTCCTGTGCTCCTTCAGCAGGCCTATCCTGCGCTGCCCAGCAGGCGGTCTTTTGGGCTTTAAAGTTTTACTTCACAGCATTGACTACACAGAGGGACTTAATCTAGGATATCTTCAACTTCTAGTTATAACTGCAGAAACAAATATTTTGGCAGAATGACAGCACTGCCCCTTTCTAGATCAGATGCTGTCATCTCTTGGCATGTGGATGGATTACATCACTTACATAGTGCTAATGATACAGGATCTTCAGTGCTTGTTGAACTGTTGCACTGAAAAGGAATTAAAACTGCTCCCTGAATTCTTCCTCAGCTTTATTTACCTGTTCAGGCTTTACAGTGTTTTTATTCCCACATTTCTTTAAACAAGAGACTGTGCTTTCTACAAGTATTCTTCCTTCTCTCTCAACATCTTCCCTCTAGTCCAGGCATTCAGATGTTGGTGGCATTGACCAAACATTTCTTGTGGTGAATGCTCTGATTACACAAAGTCCATCTTTCCTGAGGACCTACCAGCTTTGCAGACTTCCACAAGGTTCTTCTCTTAGGGAGTTATCAGCTGTTGTCAGTCTCATGACAGCTCAATTCTCTCTGGCATCTCTGTTACAATCCCTCTGGTGTCCTTTGGTACCTGTTACAACTTGACCTTCCCTTAGCTTGTTTGTCATGTGCACTTCCTTCATTATGTACATTGCATGCACTCATTGTGCTTTTCTGTTGATTCCACAATTTAATTGCTACCCCCAACTCTGTCAGATTAATACAATACTGTCAAGTAACTTCTGCAAATAACTTTTTCATGTGGAGTTATACATGCCATTGTTTCTGTGGACAAAGGAAACAATGCTCAGTACTGTCTAGGGAACCATAATGTGAAGATACAATAAAGTCACACATTCTGTTCTGATTGCAGCTTTGCAGGGTGAACAGGTTACTGCCCAAGGGCTCTCTTCTGTTTCTTTTCCCACTCCCTAGAGATCTGCCACGATAATTTTGTGTGTAAATGCTCTCTAGACGATCCGAGAAAAAAGTTACGCATATATTTTTAAAGTGTTTAAGCTAACCTAGTCATTTTAATTGAACTAGATCAGGAAGCAAGTAGTGGGGCAGTGATCTCAAATATGCTGGGAAGCAGCTGGGACCAGTAACCTCTTCACTTGAATCAGTTGCAGCCAGAACAAGACTGCTGACTTCTGTATCTCTTAGCAGTGGAGTAAGAGTACTCAGGTTGACTTTTTGCACCCTTGAACCCTCATCCTGTCCATCACGTCTGTGAGATCAGATATAAAATGTCTTTCAAGGCCATTTGAGTAAAGAACTAGCATTCTCAATCCTAAAACTGCTTTTCTACAGTTGCATTGCCTCTCTGAAAGCAACAAGCAATGTTATTGCCTAGAGTTCTGCTTCTTAAAGGGCTCAATAAGGAATGCCATTTATGCTAAGAAGATGCAAAAATAGCCTCTTTAGAACACAAAAGTCACTTAAGATGGAAAAAAATGAATGGAGAAATGAGACAAAAAAGGTTAATCAAATGGAAAGCGTGGTGAGATACCAGAACTCCAGCACATCTGACAGATAAGGAGCCTAAATGACACATACCCTCTACTGAGAAGTGAAAACTTTCTTACTTCAAAGATTTGCCTTAGACACACCTATTTGGTAAAATAGCAAACTTCTTGAGTCATCTTTTTTGTAGCTAAAGGGGATGTTTAGTTCCACTGGCACTCTGCTAAAAAATAGCAGTGAGGCAGTCAAATATCACATCAATAGATTGACCTACATGCTTGAAATCTTGTCCATCCTTCCCCGCTCTATCTTTTCATCTGATAAAGATAGAGGAGCTTCATTCCAGGAGTGCTGCCTTGCTCACCACAGTTAACAGCAGCATTACTGCCGCAGGTTGAAATATATCTACTTTGACAGGGTTGTAAGATCTTCTCCAATGCTAGCTGGAGTATTCCAGTAGATACTACACCTCGAAAAAAAGTACTTTGGGGATAATTTGTGTTAATTCTTGGGCAAACACATCAGAGAAACGGTGATTGTTTACAAAGAAAAGCATTTATAAATTATCCTAATTCCCAGTGGTCTGCCTTTAGGATGATGGGAGGCTTGTTATATGCATTGCTACCTTTGGGCTCAAATTTGAAGATGCAAGAATGTTATGCTGTTGCTTTTGCAACATCCAGTAAGGAGGGGAAATCTTTGCTGTTTGACTTTGTAAATGTGCTACAGCACTACATAAAATGATAAAATTTGTTAAAGGCTCAGCAGAACACTGAATCTATCAATTGTGTTCTCCATTGTAATAACTTAGCTGCTTTGTTATGTAGATATATCTTTCCAGTTTTGAATAACATTTTGGAAAATACTAATAGGAATGGTGAAATGTGTTTCACGCCACATCCCATTTAAAGGCATAACTTCTATTTTAATGTGGAGTTTCAGATTTAGCATTATGGACAGACACATCAGCTCAATTATTTAGTTGCTCCAATGTATTGACAAGTAAACTGACAAGTCAGGAATAAAACCCTTTCTGTTTAACTAAGGGTTGTTAATTACTGCCTGTTTCAGCATATGAAAATGAACTTGGCTTTTTCTTTTGAACTCTGTCTTTAGAAGTTCAGGGTGGGGAGGTACAGTGTTTATTCAAGAAGGCTGTGAATCTATGTACCTCAGCTAGATTATCACTTTGCAACATTGACAGGTAGTTAACAAAACAAATGGCTTAAATAGTAATGCATGAGATGGGTTCTGCAGTTTCTTCAACAACCAGACCTGTCCAATGATAGAATCTGTTAGCATTGTGAAAGAGAAGACTCTGTCCTTCGGAATTATTTAAAAAAAAAAAAAAAAAAAAGAAATATGGAGGAAATTCAAATACATGGTACTTGTGGTATCTAGTGTTGAACTGGATGGTTTTAATAAAGGATTTGAGATCCTTTACTCATAAGTATTCCCACTGACAACTGTCTCTCTGGACAGAATCTATTCTGGTTTGCATATATCTGAGGAAGATTTTGGAAGATTAGGTCCAAATTACTGATGGAAAAAATAAGCTTAAGAAAATTATTTTCTTGTGGCACATGAGAAAATATATTGCAGAGTTGCTTCTGAACAAAAAGCTCATGAAAGACAAAGCAGTGCTGCTGGGCCAATTCAAATGCTTGGTCTTATGAGTAGTATTTCTATTAAGGGTTTGTAATGTCTAAGTATTACTCAACATGTAATTTCTCTTGGCAATGCCATAGCAATGCTTATGATTGTGAGTTGTATAGAGCCACAATTGGCTTTATTTACCTTCTAATCCTAACAGGAAGTGAGATATCAGTATGAGTTACTTTGGGAATAAAAGTTTCTCAAGCAATATTAAAGCTGCATGTAGGTACCATGTGGTTTCATGTTTCGGAAGGTAAATTGCATAAAGTAGCAGAAAGGATCGGGTTGTTTGGGTCTAGGATTAGTCTGTTCTGAAAGCTGACCCTCCCAAACTAGATGAAAATGAGTACCTCCTCACAAAGACTGGGGAAGTCAAGGCAGCTGGATATGACACTAGCTAAACTGTAAGCTGTTGCCTTCACAAAGTACCATACCCTAATTGCATTGCTAATGAAATCAAATAAACCCAGGCAGAACTTTGATTTTTAGCTATTTAGGTACAAGGTTACGGTTCAGTCTACAGACAGATAAATTCATCACATGAGAAAATTATCTGCAGAGTCAATGTAAATCTCAAAGGTTTAAAGAAGTACAAGATTTTCCATCCTCAGACAACTGTACATATAAAGTGTAACTGTTGGGATAGGTGTGTGCATACACCTTTCTCTCTCTCTTTTTTCCAGTGAATTGCATGTAGGTAGAACAATACCAACAGACAAAAGCATTTTTGAGGTTTTGTCCTCCCTGCATTTCTCTTCTTTTTTTTTCAAAAGCAAAAAGAGAAAGGAAAGAGAGAAATAGGAGTATAAAAACCAAATGTCAGAATAATTTTAATACAAATTTTAAATTAACGAAAAATTATTTGCTTTGACATCAAAATAGTTTTGAAAATTTCAAAATCCATTTGAAGTATTTTTTATGTTTTTCAATCCGTTCTTAAACTGATCTTCATATAGGTTATTTATAAAGGCCCTTTAAAACCTTTCCAAGCTCCAAGTGACTAGAATGAGTGTCAAGTTATTCTATGTTCTCTTACCATTTCACATCTGGTGGGTTAACTCATGATCAGGCCTTCCAGAAATGATTATGGCTTTCTGTGCTTCAGTTCTTCAGTGACTATTTCAAAATATTTTGCAGGTTCCTGACTTTTCAGAAAATGTATAATGCACATTTCCTAAGAATCCAATTTGTTTCAGTGGTCATGGTTGAAAACTTGACCTGAAAATATAAAAATTTTGATCAGAACATCAACTCCTCCTACTGGAGAAATTTCACTGATGTTACTTCTCAGTATATTTGAAATGCGTGAAGATAATCCATACATTCCACTTACAAGCCATGCAAATTGCAAAGGAAAAAAATAATTTGATTTGCAGGCCTTTTTCCTCTCATGATATTTTTGATTAAAGGTTATTGTAGTTTAGTAGAACACTGGCAGGTCCAAAGGCAACATGCTTTCCACAAGTACTGATGCCTGTAAAACCTGCTCATAGTACAAAGATCGTGATACAGCCTCTGATTAATAGCATGAGATATCTTTGTGGATAGATAGACCTGAGTTGGATCATACAGAGAATTCAAAAGAAAAACAAAAGTTTCATAAAAAGCACTTAGTATATATATGGATAGAATTCATGCAGGTGCAGATATACAAGCAAAATTCAAATACAGGGTAGGTAAACACTGCCGTTTTGCCTGTAGCAGGTTGGATTGCATATGCCAGCTGCAGTTTACATGGGTTTCTTTTTTCTTTAAAAAGTGCAATAGTAATAGACAACTTCTGCTACATCAGGAAGCTAGTACTTTGATGGGCAAATGAGGAAGAATCTCTAGTAGATTACTCTACATCTCTACACTCCAAAACTACTTAATGTTGTATGAATATGAAGTAGTAAAGGAAACAATTGTACATCAGTATGTTTCAGTGGTTAAGTTGGATTAAATGAATATTAGGCTACCAGAAAAAGACGCAGTACATTTGGTTTTAACTTCTTTTAATGTGTGATGTGATGATGTTGCATGACATTTTGTGTGTTTGTTCATACGTTGCTTGACCACATTCTGGACTGTCAGTATGGAGTCAATTTTTTGGAATTTTCATTATGACACCAGATGTAAAAAGCTGAAGAAAAACGTGGGCTAGTTTCCAAAATGGCTATTCCTGGGCATATACCTTTTAAGCAACTATACTTAATACAACATGTCCCATTTTGCCTCTCAAATCAGTAGTCTCCAATTATTGGAATTCAACAGATTTCTATAAGAGTTCGGGGAATTTTTTTTTTTACCTTTGTAAAGGATTATTTATTACCTGAGCTATTAGGATATGGGAAAAAAACAGGGAAAATAAGCTATTTGTTAATCATCTCAGTAGCATGGGAATTCAAACAAATGTTACATATGCTTGCAAGCAAATGGTCAGCTTCTGAACCATGTGTTTAGTTAGCGAACTTCTGGTTCTCTGGTGATATTCTTTCATGTGCTTGTTGAGGACATGACTATGCCTGCATTTCTTCTAAAGATGTTAACTTAAAAGCAGCATGACACTGAAGAGAAGTTGTCAACCCTGAGATTGCAACTGTTCTTCATTATTCCAGTGACATTAAAAAAATCACTTCTTTTTTGAAGAAACGAAGAGAAATGAAAGTGTTAGACCATATGGATCTGCATCACATACTTCATGGCCTTGTTCCCGTGGTACCTGAATTTGACAGAAAGTGATGCTCAGCTGCATCCTAGCTTTTAAAGAGAACACTTTGTGCTTCTAGTTTTGCATCCTCTTATGAAACAAACACCAAGCTTTGAATTGGGGGAGCCACCTTGGGTTTGCTTTCATAGAATCATAGAATCATTAAGGTTGGAAAAGACCTCTAAGATCATCAAGTCCAACCGTTAACCCAACACCACCATGCCCACTAAACCATGTCCCTAAGCGCCTCATCTACACGTCTTTTAAATACTTCCAGGGATGGTGACTCCACCACTTCCCTGGGCAGCCTGTTCCAAGGCCTGACCACTCTTTCAGTAAAGAAGTTTTTCCTAATGTCCAGTCTAAACCTCCCTTGGCGCAACTTGAGGCCATTTCCTCTCGTCCTATTGCTTGTTACTTGGGAGAAGAGACCAACCCCCACCTTGCTTTACTTCTTATAATCCAATTAGAATGTGCACGGCCGAATCTCAGTGTGTCAGGGAAGGACTGGAGAGTTGAGTTCTGAAACACTCTGCTTCATTACTAACTGTGAGAAATACTCTTGCCAGCAGGAGAGCTTTCACAATGTAGTGATCTGCAGCAGCTTCTGTAATTCATTTTCTGGTATGTCCTTCCCTGTCATTGCAGTCTTTCCCCAACAAGATACAATCTGTCATAGCCAATAGCATGAACTGAAGCTCCACGAAAATTTCGTCTAAGCCTGAGAAAGCCTGCATAATGCTCTGGGCCCTTACCTAGAATCAAGCTGATGGTCTTCTCATGGTTTCACTGCTGTTGTGCCAGACCAGTTTGATGAGAGCTGGTCTTGGCAAGTTACCACAGACTGCAGTCATACATTGCTGTTGCAGGCCAGACACATCATGGTTGGGTCAGTATGGAAAGTGCTCCAGAGTGATCTTGAAATCCAGCAGTGGCTGTATGAATACCTATGTGCTCTTTGATCTCAAACAGTACATGGCTAATAAATGACACTACAAAACTGTTTCAAAGATTCATGTGAGTAGCAGGGTAGAGACTTCTTCCACAGAGAAAAATAATTTTTCAGGTTTTATGTTGAAAATGCTTGAAAAATGCTGAAAGTGTTTGATGCTGAAGAACATGAAATGCTGTGAGTCCCTATTCATAAGGCTGTTAAGTTGCCTAATTTTTCAAAAACTCTTGGGGAGTGGGTTACCAGAGCTGTAACTGTGGTAAAGACTGGAAAGCAGGGCCATGTCTATCACAAAACGAGAAATGAAACTAGAAGTTGTTATTCCTGAATGATATTTTGAATCATTCTGAATCCTGGATTTCCCATTGCTTTCTGAAGAGTCTTTAGAATAGGGTAGAAAAAAAATGAATTTATACATTTTTCTAAAAAGGACTCTTGAAAACCTACACGTACTAGAGAATGACAAGTTGAACCTCATTTCTCTTGCAGGTTTTGTATGTTTTTTGGTAAATAGTCCAAGTGGAATATTATTAGTATCAACTCTACAGGATAGTGAAGAACAATGAACTAATAGGATAATATTTCCCACTGTGTGGTACAGAACTTCTCCCATAAACTTTTTCTTTCTGATGTTTATCCCACTAAAAGTAAATAACATACATGGAGGGCAGTGCTGAGATGACATGTGCTTGGGTTGCTGGCTATGCCAAGCACAGCTGTTGGTGTTTGCAGACAACTTGGCCTCACACCTCTATTCAGCATGTAGTCTGGAGGTGATGAGAAACTGCTGAGATCCCTGCTGAGGAAAAGAAGAAAGAAGCATCTTCTCCTTGACAGATTTTATCTAAAAACAAGTTAATCAATATGCTAAACACTGATAGCAAAATACAGTCATTTAGACTGATGTTCTGAGGAGGTCTGGAAGGCACCATTTGTCCACAGCAAAGCTTTGTCAAGGGAGAAATTATCTGTGGAAGGGATGGAAGGAGTAAGAAGCTGAAAATACATTTATATCTTTGCTTTAGGGGTAGGAGATACAAAGTAGTGATGACTGCAAAAAATCACATCTCCATTGACACTTTCAAATGTCTCTACCACAGTTCAGTAAAGCAAGCAGGCTAGAGAAATTGTTTTTCATTTTTGCACTGAAATGGTGATTGAAATTATTCTGTTTTGGAACACAATAAAATTAATGTCCTACTCCTACCGAATTATTTTTTTCATAATCACTTCTTGATGTGAATGGCTTAATAAACCTACATGTGTATGCAGTAGCTCTCACTTGGGGTAAAAGTGATATAGAATACTTTGCCGGGACTCTGTTTCCCACAAGTTACAGTGTTGTGTCTAAAAGGACAAAGTGGTAGAACAGTCAAAGGTGTTATTTTGCCAGCATGGATAATTTCCATCATTACAGACCAATTATTTCTTTCTCCATCACAATCTGGTATCTTCATAAGAATAAATTAATGTACATTTCTACCATAATCTGTGTAACTAATTAACAGATAGCTGGCCAGTTCTCAACATTGTCCATTTAGGCTGCACATGTAATACTTTCTGAGGTATGATGATCCTT
The DNA here is from genome assembly GCF_000690835.1 of Fulmarus glacialis. Lineage (NCBI taxonomy): Eukaryota > Metazoa > Chordata > Aves > Procellariiformes > Procellariidae > Fulmarus > Fulmarus glacialis. The sequence continues at coordinate 24,417 of NW_009228244.1, read as the reverse complement.
CTTTTGTTTTCACTTTTGTTCCCAATGACTATTACCAATCCATTTTCTTTAATTCTTATTGAGCATTGAGTTGATATGAACAGGTTTTGCAAAACGGTGACTGAGAGAGCTCTTTACTGAGAGGTAATAGATAATATACATCCTATTGATTAACATGTATAATTAAGGTTGGTTTTAACTTTTCTGCATTTCCTTGCACTTATCAGCACTGAATTTCTTCTATTATTTTATTTGCTCAATCATTCAGTGTCATGTCACAAACACTTTTTTCAGCTTTTCAGAGTTATTTTTAATTTTGTTTATCCTGAATTCTGTGCCGTCAATTGTCTGTGCCTTCTTACCATTCTCTCCATTTTCTGCATAATTTGAATAGGTTGAACAGTACTGGTCCTGGCTGTTTGGGACCAACTTCTGCTGCAATTTATGCTGCAAAATGATCATTTAATCTGTACTTTTTGCTTTCTCTCTTTTAAAGGAAAGGATCTTTTCTCTTTTTACATGACAGCTGAGAGTCTTGAAGAGTCTTTTCTAGTGTCTTGCGAAAAGTTCTTGGTTTGATTTCTGTTTACAAGAGTCAGCTTGTTCTTCCTTCTATCATTTTTATCTGTGCATACCATTCTCTCTTAAGTGTCAAATCACTTGCTCAGTATGGAAGAAAGGCTTGCTAATCTGTAGCTATTCAGATTTATCCTCTACCTTTTTTAAAAGCCAACCAGCAATACCACTTTAATCCTTGATAAGCTGTCTTTCCATCATGCCTCCTCTCCTGAAGAGAATCTATGCGAGGGTGACTTTCAATAGAGGTAAACAAGGACAGGATAGTTAAATGTGAAGCAGTGTGTCTGATCCTATGGAAAGCTGATCTCTGGGGATCTCTTTGAGTGTGGGATCCAGTGTGTTCAGTTGAGTTCCAATATACTTAAAGCCAACCTAAATGCATTAGTGATGGTAGTACCTCTTGAGGAGACTGTAACCTAGTTAGCTACTATGTTCGTTAGTTTGAGACTGCTTATTCACAGAGTTACATCTATGCCCATCTGTATTTTATATATTTGTATTGTCAGATGAGGGTGTCTGAATGGGAGTAATTAGAGGAAGAGAAGTTAAGCGACTGTCAGAAGTTCATACTTCAGGTCCCCTTGCCGGGGGGGAAGAAACTGTCATTGCTTTTTGCCTCTGCTGCTGAGATTATGAATTGGGTAGAATATGACTTAATTTGCAGGACAAGGCTCTCCAACCACCCTTTTTCATGTGCCAGCATTACAGAGCTACTTTTCACATAGAAACTTAAATTGTGACCCGATGGTTTTTTTAAGGTGGGAAGCTGATTTAAGTTATTTATCTTGCTAGCTCTGCATTTCCCTCCCTGCCTCCCCCTGCAGCAAGCTGCCTCCTCAGTTAGTCCTGCATGCATTTGTAATAGGCATGTTAAGCAAAAGCCAAAGTTACTGTCTTATGTGGGTGCCCATCCTTTACTCATTCTTCCTCAGGAGAAAGAGGTTTCTTCTGCAAGTTCCTGAGACTCATTCCTTAGTAACAAATTCCAGTTTTCTACACAGCAGAGGCACTGAAGAGATGGTGAGATCTGAGAAAAAACATTCTGCATGGATTCCTGTTCTGCAAATCATTTTCTTAATTGGGAGATTTTTAGCATGGGCTCAGCGCTGCAATAACATGGCTTTGGGAAATATGGGTATAAACCCTAAAAGTTTCATTTATATAAGAAGTTATTTAAATATTAAAGCCTTTAGTGTGCTGCCACTGCTTCTGTGCATTCATTTAAGATCCTCTAAACAATTAAAAATTACAAAATCAAGTCTCTCTAAATTTGAAAAATGTTTTAAAAACCAAACAAAACCAACACTGAAACAAGCAGCATCCTTATTTGAAATTTCAGCCATTAGGACATAAAATGGAAGTCAGAGGTTACTAACACTCCCTCTATCTAAATAGGCATCAATGGTTTTGTGGGTTCATGATCTACCCGTTGTCTGTTGCTTTGCCTAAGAAATAACTTGCTTTGCGCTCTTGACTGCAGCAGTCTGACAGCAGATTGTGTTTTCACTTGCATGTTCGTGTTTCAACTAAAGATGGAGTATGGAAGTAGTCAGGTTTTGCAGCACGTTTGTGTTACAGTGTCAACATAGAAGAGAAATGCCCCTTCCAAGCTGTCGTATCACAAAAACTGTGCATCTGGCTAGCCTACTACGTATTTTAAAAACCCTTGAGTTCCTACCTATGGGGTGAATGGCTCACCCTTCCTTCACAACTCCCTGGAACATCCACTGTGTTAATACATTTTCTTGACCAAGGCATTCACACATTCTCAGCTCTGGATAGGCCCAGATGCTAACTGGGTGAGTCACCACATCAACTGATCCTGCTCTGGCACCAGCAGCTGCTAAGGTGTAAGGGATGAAATAAAAGAATGCACAGCACAAGAGCACACAATCTCTGACTGTTGCACCAAAAGGGAAGACTTTAAGAAAGGGAAGACTTTAACCAGTAGTATCAGGAAAGTATCACGGAGATGATTTAAATGGTTGAGTAGTCTCCCTAGAAAATTGGTGGAGGATCTATTTGATCTATGTCTTAGGTGGTTAAAGCTAGATTGCCCAAACAACTAGAAAGTTTGCTACCGGAGGCAAATGTGCAATGGCAGGTAGATAGATGCTGTGACCAAGTAGATCTTGTTTCTCTCTGTTCCTTGATCACCAGTTTTTAAAAGGAACAGTGTTTATAAATGTTTGAATAGAAGTTAGGCTTTTCCTCACCATCGTAAACCTCCACGTCTTTGTTTAATACCTCCCTATATTGAATAAGATTCTTGCATGCAGACAGCTGAAAAATAGTTCAGAACTCACTGAAGTTCTTAAAGTATATTATTCGGCTGGACACTTTAAAGAAGTTCTTCTGTGATAAAATTATTATAGAACGCTTATCAGAGAATAGAAGAATGCAGCTGAGGGGGTTTAATTTGCCCTATTACTATGGATACGCCATCTGTATGACATAGAACCACTTTAGTGGTGAATACTTGCTCTTAGCAAGAAAAGAATACTGAGAAACCCTGATTATAAGACCACCACAATCTAATCTGTCTCCTTTCCCTAAGTTTGTGGTTAAAATCTGTTGGCATATGGCCCACAACATATTGCCTCTCTTACAGCAGAGCAAAAGTATGCAGAAGTATTTCCTCTAACAATCAAAGCTTCAGTGCAAAAGTAGTGACCCAAATTAACTGTTTGGAAGAAAAAGGTTAAAGGTGTTTTAAAAAAGCATTCCTGACCAAACTGAAATAAATCAGCAAACTTCACCCACACATCCTCCAAACCTGCAATCAGCAATCATTTCATAGAAATAAAACAAATGGATTGCCACATTCCTTCATGTCTATTACACTTCTGTCTTCATTGCAGAAATTACTCAGAAATGAAAAGTTGGAAGGAAACTTGGCTGTTGGTAACAGCTTTATCACTTGTGCTACAGCAAACATACTCTCTACAGAAATTTCTAGGATGCACTGTTTCTGGTTCTAATAAGTATTCCCAAACTCTTCATATAAAAGCTCTAATGCTGTTTTTGTACGTAATAGTAATGGAGTAGGCCTCTGGATAACAAAAGTGTATTAGAGCTATGGTTCAGTACACCTAACAAATTTTAGCCCCCATCCAAGAAAGGAGCTTGTTGTTTAATAGAAGCACCTTAGCATGCATGTAAACTGTATTTTATATAAGGTTAAGGTGCTCTCTGGAACTGGAGCATACCTTTAAAATAGATTTTTAGATGCCCTATTTAGATGAAAAGATCAGTAAAATGGATCTTTTATGAAATTCTGTGTTTAGCTACAAAACAAACAAGAAATAGAAAAAAACACCACAACATTTAGTGCTTAGCTTTAGTTGTAAGACATGAGATGGGTGATAAGTGGAGGGTATTTTGAATGGTAGGAGCATTAGAAAGGTATGCCAACTCTCGCTTTTATTTACCTCAAACTTATAGGAAAGGGATGAAGTCAGCAACTTCTAATTAAAGCTACAAAGAAATCGGTACTTTTCCTTCACAAGTATTAGCTAGGAAGGGAAAAGAACAACTTGAGACTTGTCCAGAAGTAGGGCTGTGCAGTAGAAGTCAGTTTGACTATGGTAGGTTTTGTCTTTTAATAAAAGACGGATGTGAATGAGAGATTATTTGTGAAGTGTTTCGCAAGAGATTTTGTTGTACTTTTACCTTTTTGCTAGGGAGGATATTTTTGGTTCTGAGGAAAGTGGATGTGAAGATCTCTAGCCTGAAGCAATGGCTTGTCAGTTTTGACGGTGGACAGTAGGAGAGGTAGTTGGTGTTGCATGTGATAAAAAACAGGGAGAAAGGAGAAGCTGAGACTGTCTAACAGGAGAGGTGGCATTTATTAGGAAGAAATTGAGTAGTGTACAGTCAGTTCTGTCATAGTAAAAGGAGAGTTCCTGAAGAAGGTCCGGTTGCAGGAAATTTGGTATAGGAAATACTGAGAGTGAGAAATAGAAAGAGCTTGGAAGGCATTGCTGAAGAGTTTATTGGGCTCTGAGAACTGGAGAGCATAGGACGGAGCCCTCTCCCAAGCAGGACTCTTCAAGAAAACTCTTATTTTCATTAACATTGTGATATAAAATATGAAATGCTTTAGAGTAAACAATTGAATGGAGTACACCAATGTTTTTATTTTCAAAGCAAATAAAAACATTAATTTGGGAGAGACACAGTGACGAATTCTTCTCACACTCATAAAATGCACAAACTTCATTATACTGCTTGAAAACACAGATAATGGCAATATAAATACACTAGAAATGCAACATTTCAGCTTGACATCTCTCCCACTTAGAGAGCTTCGTGCTCCATGCCAGTGCTACCTTCCTGTAAATAATTTCTCCAAGCAGCAAATTATTAGCATTGTACAGAAGTAATGGCTGAAATGGACCGATAGGATAATGTAGTGATTTCTAATAGAAGCAGAACCAAAGAAAAATCAGTTACTAGGTGCTGATTTTGTGATACTTGTTTTGTGCCCAGCCAGGTGCCAGTCTGTGTGTGGCACCCAGATTGGTCTTGCTCAGCAAAGTGAAGCCCCATTGTGTCTCTGCTATCTCTGCCCAATCTTTCATGACCGCCAAGCTCTGGCAATGGGAAGACGGTAGAAGTGGGAAGAGGACTCTGTCCCCTTTTCCCCCACTTCTGCTGATACTGTGCATTCCTCTTCCTACCAAAGGCTCAGGGTGGGATAAGGTGCTGCTCACAAGAGGGCAGCTGGTGGCAGGAAGGGAGAGCGGTAATCTGCAGTTCATGCCCCACAAAAGAGCATGAGGGAAGGGAAGACGAGCAGGCCAACATTTTTGGGGGCACTACTGGGAAAAGGCCCCTGGGGAAGATCCAGTCTTTTAGTAAGGCAAGACTGGTTGGGCTCATTCCTGACAGAGTAGAAACCCTGCTCTGTCTTTGATGCCCACTGACATTTTTCTATACGGTTTAATAGCACTGAGATTCTTAGTAACATCGTGATCCTTTCTTTTATGAAAATCATAGATGCATCAAATGGTACAAGCATCAAATGGCATAACAGGGTCCATACGAAAACATTCACTTCTTCCTTAAATTGAAACCCCATGTATGTTGCAGTAAGGAAAGAATTTGATTATTAATGATTTGACTACTTTAGTATCTGGGTTCTCCTGAGAGAAGCTTAAATCTCAATTACACTTCAGTTTGATATAAAGTAATTACTTGTGAGAAAAGGTTATTATTTCAAAAGTTGCTCTAAGGAGTCCTCAGAACTGATGCTAATTCACTTTTGACCAAACATATCCCTAGTGTAAATAGCTTAAACAAAGATATACTGACAAATATTGCCCCGCATGTCAGCCATACTTACAATATTGAGGAATGTGGTAATGTGGTGTTATTTGACACTGTGACCTTTACTCAGTAATAACTGCATATGGCACAATGGGTATCAGCTCTTACGCATCACGACTAAGACCATTTTAATTGTTTCCCTAGATTCTTCTGTGTATGAAAACTAAACAGTAAATTTAGGGTGGTTTCCCCCTCACTCTCTCATCTCCCAGCCACATACAATCCAGAACATAGTGCTTAAAACTCCAGTTGTTTATGTTCTGCAAAATGTACATCAGTCAGAAGAGAGCAGGGATTTGGTATTTCCCTTTTATTAATGTACCTTTTATGGGGAGGAACAGCAGCTGTAACCGAGAAAAGCCCATGTGAAAGATAAATGATAAGGAGAGGGATAGGTGGCAACACTGAAGAGCCAGAGGTGGAACAATTGGAGGAAGCGCATACATCCGAACAGCATCCCTTTAGGTATTCTCCACTTTCACCACGGTCTTTTTCTTAGTGTCTTCCCTACATTTCCCCAAGATTTCATGGGGTATTGTTGACATGGAGCCAACTAAGTGTTAAAAACAATCCCTTACCCCGAAACAGTAAAAGCAGAATTCACAACAGGTGCAATGACACAAAGGCATCATCCTCGATAGAAGGCAGTAGACAGTACCTGAAGCTTTGGCTATAAAGTATAAACATAACCAAAATCATTCTGGAATACAGATGTGAAATGAGGCAATACTCAAGCTCATAAAATTCCTGCAAGATTCATATCCTCTAGATAATTTTTATCTATCTGAATAGAAAGAACAGAATCAGTGTGTATGTGCTCTGCTTTTAGTGCTTATTTTAGGTAGCCAGTCAATATCAATGCAGTAACAAGGGTAAGAAATGCTGTAATTTTCTTTTGGCATCAGCACACAGGTCAAGTTGCATTATTGTTGTTCTATCAGTTTCCCTCATATTGTATATGTTCACATTCACGCTGAGCTGAAACTCAGCCTCAAAAAATTAGTGGAATAGGCGAAGTTTTTTTACTGCTGAGGTCCTATTGAGAGTAGAAAAGTAGATCTACACTGCTCAGTTGTTTCTTTAGTTTAGAAAAAAAGAGGATTTGGAGGGTACTTGTGATAAAGTTTTAAAATAAATATCTTGCATTGCAACAGAGGTCATATCTAGCCATGATATAAACAAAAATCCGGTAAATATGCTTTTCATATGTATGAATATAACATGAAACATAAATCTGTCTGTCTTACTTCACTAATGCCAATTCTGACTCCCAGCATTCTTGAACCAAACTGTCTCATGTTTTGCACTGTAACAATTAATTTTTCCAAGTTAAACCAAACCGGTATTGGAACTCTTTGTATCTCTGTTAAGCCACAGACAACTTTTATCCTAAGGTTTTCATGTACTTCTGCCTTCTGTGGCTGCCTTATAGATGAAGATACCAAAACATAACTAGAGTTATTAGCTGTAGTCTTTCACACAGTTAGGACCTAGTTTCCAGGCTACTGGAAACTGATTTTCTGGGCTAGAATTTCAGTGACTTTTCAAGTCTTATAGTGAGCTCTAGTTAATGGAATCATTTGAGATTTGGCCATCCTTTATTTTTATGATGCAGCAGTGGTGCTTATGTTCTTGCTACTCAGTGCATTGCTGCTGCTGGCTCACTCCTATCACAAATTTGCATGCTATTATACATGAGTAAATTGAATCTTGAGTATCCATTTTCTTCAGTGGTGTGTGACTTACCATATCCAAACTATATCAACTATACTACCTACAAAGATACATGCAGAAAATGTCTTTACCTTCCTCAGGGACTGATTCTTTTGGGAGGGCGAATGTGTTGATGCTTAGAACAGGTGGGAGTCTTTTATCAAACAGTCATTTCCTCTTCTCCCTTCCTTCATAATACTTATCTCTGCACAGTTCTGCCAATCCACAGATCTCAAAGCAGAGCAATTTTTGCCTTTTCCCAGTTGTTTGTTCCTTCTTGGATTGTCTTACTTTTCTGGGACTCCAAACTGTTTTCTTATCTGTCCTTCTTCTTAACCCAAAAGTATGAAAGAGAAGAAACAGCTAAGTTACTAGAGCTGTCAGTTTTGCCCCATAATGGGCTTTAAAAAAAACCCCCAAACTGTTCACATCAGCATAAACCTTCCTCTTGTGAGGCTGACTTCTGCTGCTGGTAGGAAAAGTTTGAAACTATAGGAATATTTTATGACCAGTACCTTTAGACTATGATGTTTAGTCCTCTCTCTCAGTATGATAAGTTGACTTATTATGGAAATACATAAGAACTTTGATTCCATGAAATGTGGTTTGTGTTCACGGTAAAGGTGAGTACAGTGGAAAATGTGAAAATGGTTGTCTTTCAAACTTCAAGATATAAAAAGATTTTTTCCACCCTTCCTTTGGATGAGATGTAATGTCAGGATTTTGCCCCCTTTGCAGTAGTACTTTGTCCTTTGTCCAAACTGCTAGAGGAGTTATTTCTATTCAAGTTTATAATCGGCCTAGTTCATGCAACAGGCTCTTTCAAATATACGCAGTATTCATCATTATCTCTTCTGATCTTACTGTGCGATGTTGCTGTGCAGCAGTCAGTGGTAACTGTGCTTCTGCCCCAGATGGTTTCCTTCATCTGTGAGCGGGATGAATCTTAATGTATGGCCCAAGCCTGCAAGTTTTAAAGCAGCTAACTTTAGACCAGTAGTTGGTATTCCTGTTAGCTAATTTAAAGCTAACTCGGATATGGCCACAGTGCACTGCAGCCATTGTAGATATCTTGCAGCCATCAAGCTATTAGGTCCTATCAATGTCAAAACAATTACGCAACTGGAGTCTGGAAGAACACTGCTGTCCTGTGGTTGTCCCCCAAAGTACTTGTTTGGAGGTCGCTTAACGAGGTATTGTGTTGCCTCACTGTTAATTTTTTCAGCATACCATCATAAAGCTTCTCATTCATACAGGGAATTAATATCATAATTTAGGTATGTGGTATCTTTATCTCTTTGATCCAGACATATCATAGCCATAACATTTTCCTTATATAGCAGTATTCTTAGACTACGTATGTCTGCTGCTATCAGAATAACCACCTTGTATAGTTAAAGAGAAGATAAAGAATGACTGTTGCTAAACAAAGAAGAAGGGTAGAAGAAATGGGACCAACAATAGAGCTGGTGTAGAAATTGTTACCATAGCAATCTCTTCAGATGAGCTAGAGAATGTTTAATTGCCAGGTCCATCATGGTATGGTTTATAACTTGATTACTCAACTCACAGAGGGGAAGTAGTCATGGGGCATGCCTCAGAAATCTTATTCTCATCTGGGCTCCAAATGTGAACAGCCAGATTCAGCTTGATATGATTAGGAATAGCAGAGATGTTTTTGTCTAGACTGCAAGCTCTCTGGGATAGGAACCAGGCTCTTTATTATTTGTCTATAAAGCACCTATTTTGCGTTGTGTCCCTGAGCATCTAGGATAAATAATGACTTGGAGAGAATGAAAACTAACCCAACATAAATCTGTGCATTGGTGACCAAACTATTGCAGTTTGTTGAGAGGGTTTTGCAAGCAAGGTCACCATACCATACCTGCACCTGGCATACCATGCTAATTTACTATGTGATATCTTCTTCCCCCTGTTTCTGACACCCATAGTCTTGCACCATTCAGATCCACTCAGAGTGCGGCTGTGGGGCACCTTTCTTATCCTCCAGGTAAGCCAGGACATCCATCAAGTGGTTCCTACTTTCTAACTATCTCAGATTTCCTTTTCAGAGTCTCTTGCAGGCTAGCCTTTCTGTATCCAGAGGACAAATTCTGTCTCTAGTATCTAGATCCCTAATAACATCATCTGTTGAATATATTCTGATGCTGCCTCCTACACTTGGCAGGCACTCCACAAACATCCACAACACTGTCTCATTCCTTCCCTTCTACACCCTCTCTAATACTTTCCCTTGCTTGTACGTCTACAGAAAACATCCCAGCGAGTAGCCCATAGGGGTGCATCGAGTTGAAGATTATATTCTCAGTTTCCAAGTGCATCTTGTCTCTCCATATCCAATTGACTGTCTTTCAGTGTACGTACTTTTGGGGTACGGATTATCCTTGTTTAGACTGGTATAGATTTGTTCAACACCTAGCACAGATAGGGCCTAACTGGTGCATGTATTCTGGGAGTATGTGTTACATAATGACAGAGAAGTACAAGCAGTGTTCAGCCTTTATGTAAAATTTCAGAAAGAGTCTGTTCTACATGACAGTGAAGACTTGTTAGATTTATTTAGATGCAGTCTGAAAAGTTAATAGGAATCAGGCTGCTTGGCCCAGCTTGCTGACAAAGTCAAATCAGTCTTCCCTAATCTACCACAATAGAACAGTAAAGAAGAGTGTAATTCTCAAGTGTCAGCTAGGTAATTAATAGACAGTCAAAACACGGTAGTAGTGATTATTTATGTGGTGGCATGAGGCAGAAACAATCTCTGCAGCTGATGCACATTACACACATCCCACAAAGTATGAAGTACTACACCCTCCAGGATTTCTGTACCTGAGCATGCTCAGTTGCTCATAGCTTTTTGTCAGTTACCTGGCCTCTTTGGGTTTTTGTAGTTTTGGTTTTAAAAAGCCCTGTTTGTTTTGCTTGCTAGATTTTCTAAAATCCCAACAATCAAAGTATGCCACCAAAATTGAAACTTTTTTTTACATTTTTACATCACTTTTTTACAACACACTTATATCTTCTGGACTCTTCTTTTGTTACGTCAGTGAGTGCAAAATTCACTGTAGCACTGGGAGCAAGTCCCACCTGTGCTAAGAGCACATCTGCTCCATACCGGTTTACTGCTTTCACCACCTGCATCCATGTTACAGAGGAACATCTGGATACTATTACAATTATAAAAGGTGCAGGTTTTATTCTCAGTGCAGGATTGGACTCTGATTTCACAACCTTCCTCGAAGAGTGAAGCTCAAGTAAATACATCCTGTCCCATTTATAATCAACATACACTTAACATCAATAAAACATAATGGATCTTTATGTTAATTATATCTTCATCATCATCAAGCATAATTGCGGTAGTATTAATAATCACTGTAGCTAAAGAGTAAAAGTTATGAATTCAGCCCTCATCATCTGGGAGAGAATTGTGTTCTTTATGTCCTTTCCTTTTTTCAAGTAGCAAATTGGTTGTGGGTTTCTTTATCTCACAAAGAGAGGAGAGATGGAAGGCATAAGGCTAACTGGTTCTTGCTGACTTGAGTTCTGTCACACAGAACAGAAGCAGATACTATTTATAATCCTTCAGAATTGTTTATAGAATCTATTCCTACTCTCCCCACCCAGTAAACTGTAGGAAAATGTCCATTGTCTTTGATTTGCATATGAGACTGAGTATTTGCACGTGCAGCGAGGTACAAATCCGTTCCACAACCATGGCCAGATAAGGGAACAGACTGCAAGATGAATATGTGAAAGGGGACGTGGAATGGAAAATGGAAAAAGCAAAAGTGATTTAACAAATTCCAACTGGGAAGGAGTATGAAGCTGTACCTGCTGCATGTGCTTCCTGCCTCTTTATGGCAGTATTTTAGAAATGTGAAAGACTGTTACTTTGCCAGAATGGACAAGGAAGCATAAACGTAACCACGATGTGAAATCCTTCAGGCATTTTAGCTCATTTACAAATGTGTTCACACCATTTTATCAGTCAGGCATTGCTAAACAGGTGTGACCATTTCCTCCTGACATGCTTTCCCTGTTTCCTCCTCATATGAGGAAACTCAAACTTTTTACTTCTGGCTGTGGTTATTTAAATACATAGAAGAGACACAAGCAGTTCATGCAATACAAGTGTGCACCTGCTGAGTAATGGATTAGTAAAACCAGCATATTATATGTAGGCAGAAGCTAAGTTTTATATTACTTCTTGAAAGACCGTATTTCCAAAATAGTTTATCACAGCACCAGATAATCAAATCAGCTATAACCTATCTGTGATATCGTGTCACTGCAGAGAGAGAACATTCTTTGGAAATTACATTTTCTGGATGTAAGGATCAAATCCTGAGCTTCCAGAGATGTCTGTACTCAGGCTGGAGAGATACATTATAGTTTGGCACCGATCTTCTTTTTATCCTCCATAATTTTCAATTAAGGGTTTTGTTATATGGAAGATAATGATAGTGCATATATTCTGCTTTCAAATACATTCACCCTTCTGAACTGTTTCAGCCGTCCTCCTCCTTCCAAGGTTTTATGTACATCATCCAGACAGCTATCTCCCCTTTCTCTTCTGTATGTAATGATAATGCTCTCTGCTAAGATATGTACCTTTACACTGTCTAGGCCTCTGTCTTTTCCACTATCTTCTGTCTCTCGGACATCTTTTCTTTACTCTTTTTCCAAAACACAGACTGTGTTGTATTTGTATGGGATGTGAACAGGGAATTCTCTGTTTGAAAGACTTTATTTTTCAATTACATCAATGAGGTCTACACCAGTTATATATAATAAAAGATGCCACCCTTGTCTATGAACTGTGCCTTAGATTGTTACGGCTTTAGTGACACTGTATTCATCCTAATCAGGTTCAACTGTAAATCTATTCAGAGCTTTCAATAAATAGCTTTTGGCTAATTTCTTCAGCTAAATATCTCTCAAAAGCAGAGCAACTTCCTCAGCATTACTCCATATCATCTGCCTTCCTTGTCTGCTCAGATGTTCCGATTACTTCCACTACCTACAAATTTGGCCTTCTGTTTGAACTCTGAATGAATTCCTCCTTTCAGCATCTATCATAGGTCTCCACACCAAACATGTATGCCAGTGTTCAGATTTGCTTTAGCCATAATCCTATCTGGGGTTGGTTTTGTCTTCCCACCTTTCCTAATGCAGTTTCTTTCTTATGCGGCTTTGCATGCTTCCCCTCCTTCAAATTCTAGCTTGTGCAGAGCAGCGCTGTCTAGATTCTCTCATACACAAGAGAGCATAACCACATCGCCCACATCCTCAAACAACTCAAATGTTTCCCCACTCAACTCACAAGCTGCTTTAAAAAAGCCTTGCTTCATTTTAAAATTGTCTTGGGATCATTCCAGCCTCCTGCATGGACACCTTTTTCTCCCTTCTTTCCTCTATTCCACTAATAGAGGCGTGTTATCTACTCTTATACTCTTCAATATTTGTCTCTTCCTCATTTCATTTCTCTGGATCATGGATTTCCACCCATTTTCAAAAAGTCTTTCAGCACTGATGCGAATAAAGCGATGTTAATTTACACCATTTTCTTTCCATCTTTGTCTCAGATTTTCTCTTGAGGTTTTACATTTCTGAAGCCTCAGTATTTTCACAGTAACACCTATTGTTGTGAAGCACCATCTGGGATATGACTCCAATGAAAAAGGAGATACAAAATAACTTGGGTTTGGAGATATGCTGCTGAGAAACATTTGCTTAACCATATGGAAATTGTATTTCTCTAGAATGCAGACCTAAAGCTGAAACAGTAGGGATGTCAAGGCAACTCCCCAGAAAATTAAGAACTCGCACAATAACTCTTAAAGTCTGTCACTTCTCCTTTTTTAATGGAGAAATTCATTAGCAAGTTAATGAGAAATGGCACTTTAAAGATGCTCTGCTGTGGCTTCACTATGTTCCCATTTCAGTCCTTAGTAAACTATGGAACTTTGAGAAGTGTTATGCCAGTGTTGATGTTTTTGATAAGTCCACCCTAGAAATCCAAGGCAATCATATTCTAAATCATTGCTATTCTTTGTGAATTAGATGGAGGATGTAAATGGTGTGCATAAATGTTGCTGTTTCAGATCAAGAATTGTGAAATCCTAATCAGAGAAAGTTTGAATGAATTAAAAAAAAAAAAAAAAGCTCTTTATTGGGTAGGATGTAATAACTGAGTCACAGTTTACTTTGTTAGATTTTTGGGGTAGGAAGAGATGTGGGTTTTGTTTGTAAATAGAATTTAATTTCACCCACTGGAGGTAGAATTATGCAATTAAACTTTTAAAAAAGCTTCTGGCACAAGCATATTGCAGCACTGTAAAAAAGAGAAAGGACATTTCACACCCAGAAGTTATCCATATGGCCACTGACCACATGTTTGGTAGAGATGTGAACAATATGTCATTGGTATTTACAATTCCAGGTAGTTTTCTTGTATGCCATAAAAAGTAAATACTTCAGCAACAGTCTTTGCTGTGTAGATCTTTAATGGGTGTGGGAAATTCTCTTAGCCAGGAAT